>NW_027141455.1:0-61470 GCF_036365525.1 Heterodontus francisci
GCCTCACCCACTCCTCCCCTCACCCTCTCCGCCCCTCACCCGCTCCGCCCCTCACCCACTCCTCCCCTCACCCACTCCTCCCCTCACCCTCTCCACCCTCACACCACTCCTCCCCTCACCATCTCCGACCCTCACCCTCTCCGACCCTCACCCTCTCCGCCCCTCACCAACTCCTCCCCTCACCCACTCCTCCCCTCACACTCTCCGCCCCTCACCCACTCCTCCCCTCACCCACTCCGCTCCTCACCCTCTCCACCCCTCACCCACTCCGCCCCTCACCCACTTCTCCCCTCACCCTCTCCGCCCCTCACCCACTCCTCCCCTCACCCTCTCCGCCCCTCACCCACTCCTTCCCTCACCCACTCCACCCCTCACACTCTCCGCCCCTCACCACTCCTCCCCTCACCCACCCCTCCCCTCAGCCACTCCGCCCCTCACCCACTCCTCCCCTCACCCACTCCTCCCCTCACACTCTCCGCCCCTCACCCACTCCTCCCCTCACCCACTCCTCCCCTCACCCACTCCGCCCCTCACCCACTGCACCCCTCACGCACTCCGCCCCTCAGCCACTCCTCCCCTCACCCACTCCGCCCCTCACCCACTCCTCCCCTCACCCTCTCTGCCCCTCACCCACTCCTCCCCTCACCCACTCCTCCCCTCACCCTCTCCGCCCCTCACCCACTCCTCCCCACACCCACTCCGCCCCTCACAGTCTCCGCCCCTCACCCACTCCTCCCCTCACCCACTCCTCCCCTCACCCGCTACGCCCCTACCCACTCCTCCCCTCACCCACTCCTCCCCTCACCCGCTACGCCCCTACCCACTCCTCCCCTCACCCACTCCTCCCCACACACTCTCCGCCCCTCACCCACTCTTACCCTCACCCACTCCGCCCCTCACCCACTCCCCCCCCACCCACTCCTCCCCTCACCCACTCCGTCCCTCACACACTCCTCCCCTCACCCACTCCGCCCCTCACCCACTCCTCCCCTCACCCTCTCTGACCCTCACCCTCTCCGCCCCTCACCCACTCCGCCCCTCACCCACTCCGCCCCTCACCCTCACCGGCCCCTCACCCTCTCGCCCCTCACTATCTCCGCCCCTCACCCTCTCCGCCCCTCACCCACTCCTCCCCTCACCCGTTCCTCCCCTCACCCACTCCGCCCCCTCACCCACTCCTCCCCTCACCCACTCCTCCCCTCACCCACTTCGACCCTCACCCTCTCCGACCCTCAACCTCTCCGCCCCTCACCCACTCTGCCCCTCACCCTCTCCGCCCCCACCCTCTCCGCCCCTCAACCACTCCTCCCCTCACCCTCTCCGCCCTCACACACTCCGCCCCTCACCCTCTCCGCCCCTCACCCTCTCCGCCCCTCACCCACTCCGCCCCTCACCCACTCCGCCCCTCACGCACTCCTCCCATCACCCACCTCCGCCCCTCACCCACTCCGCCCCTCGCCCTCTCCACCCCTCTCCCTCTCCGCCCTTCACCCTCTCCGCCCCGCACCAACTCCGCCCCTCAACCCCTCCGCCCCTCAACCCCTCCGCCCCTCACCCCTCTCCGCCCTCACCCACTCCGCCACTCACCGTCTCCTCCCCTCACCCACTCCTCCCCTCACCCACTCCTCCCCTCACCCTCTCCGCCTCTCACTTACTCCGCCCCTCACTTACTCCGCCCCTCACCCTCGCCGGCCCCTCACCCACTCCGCCCCTGACCCTCCCGCCCCTCACCCACTCCTCCCCTCACCCTCTCCGCCCCTCACCCTCTCCACCCCTCACCCACTCCACCCCTCACCATCTCCGGCCCCTCACCCTCTCAGCCCCTCACCCACAACGCCCCTCACCCACTCCGCCCGTCACCCACTCCGCCCCTCACCCACTCCTCCCCCACCCACTCCTCCCCTCACCCACTCCGCCCCTCACCCACTCCTCCCCTCACCCACTCCGCCCCTCACCCACTCCTCCCCTCACCCTTTCCGCCCCTCATCCTCACCGCCCCTCACCCTCTCCGCCCCTCATCCTCTCCGCCCCTCACCCTCACCGGCCCCTCACCCTCTCCGCCCCTCACTCTCTCCGCCCCTCACTCTCTCCGCCCTCACCCACTCCTCCCCTCACCCAGTCCACCGCTCACCCCACTCCGCCCCCTCACCCACTCCTCCCCTCACCCCTCCTCCCCTCACACTCTCCGCCCCTCACCCACTCCTCCCCTCACCCACTCCGCCCCTCACCCGCTCCTCCCCTCACCCACTCCTCCCCTCACCCTCTCCGCCCCTCACCCGCTCCGCCCCTCACCCACTCCTCCCTCACCCACTCCTCCCCAAACCTCTCCACCCCTCACCCACTCCTCCCCCTCACCCACTCCGACCCTCACCCTCTCCGCCCCTCACCAACTCCTCCCCTCACCCACTCCTCCCCTCACACTCTCCGCCCCTCACCCACTCCTCCCCTCACCACCACTCCGCCCTCACCCCCTCCACCCCTCACCCACTCCGCCCCTCACCCACTCCTCCCCTCACCCTCTCCACCCCTCACCCACTCCTCCCCTCACCCTCTCCGCCCCTCACCCACTCCTTCCCTCACCCACTCCGCCCCTCACACTCTCCGCCCCTCACCCACTCCTCCCCTCACCCACCCCTCCCCTCACCCACTCCGCCCCCTCACCCACTCCTCCCCTCACCCACTCCTCCCCTCACACTCTCCGCCCCTCACCCACTCCTCCCCTCACCCACTCCGCCCCTCAACCCCTCCACCCCTCACCCACTCCGCCCCTCACCCACTCCTCCCCTCACCCACTCCGCCCCTCACCCACTCCTCCCCTCACCCACTCCTCCCCACACCCTCTCTGCCCCTCACCCACTCCTCCCCTCACCCACTCCTCCCCTCACCCACTCCTCCCCACACCCACTCCGCCCCTCACAGTCTCCGCCCCTCACCCACTCCTCCCCTCACCCGCTACGCCCCTACCCACTCCTCCCCTCACCCACTCCTCCCCACACACTCTCCGCCCCTCACCCACTCTTCCCTCACCCACTCCGCCCCTCACCCACTCCCCCCCCACCACTCCTCCCCTCACCCACTCGTCCCTCACACACTCCTCCCTCACCCACTCCGCCCCTCACACCACTCCTCCCCTCACCCTCTCTGACCCTCACCCTCTCCGCCCCTCACCCACTCCGCCCCTCACCCACTCCGCCCCCTCACCCTCACCGGCCCCTCACCCTCTCCGCCCCTCACTATCTCCGCCCCTCACCCTCTCCGCCCCTCACCCACTCCTCCCCTCACCCATTCCTCCCCTCACCCACTCCGCCCCCTCACCCACTCCTCCCCTCACCCACTCCTCCCCTCACCCACTCCGCCCCTCACCCACTCCTCCCCTCACCCTCTCCGACCCTCACCCTCTCCGCCCCCTTACCCACTCCGCCCCTCACCCACTCCGCCCCTCACCCTCTCCGCCCCTCACCCTCACCGGCCCCTCACTCTCTCCGCCCCTCACCCTCTCCGCCCCTCACCCACTCCTCCCCTCACCCATTCCTCCCCTCACCCACTCCGACCCACACCCCTCTCCGCCCCTCACCCACTCCTCCCCTCACCCACTCCGACCCTCACCCTCTCCGACCCTCAACCTCTCCGTCCCCTCACCCACTCTGCCCCTCACCCTCTCCGCCCCCATCCTCTCCGCCCCTCAAACCACTCCTCCCCTCACCATCTCCGCCCCTCACCCACTCCGCACCTCACCCTCTCCGCCCCTCACCCTCTCCGCCCCTCACCCACTCCGCCCCTCACCCACTCCTCCCCTCACGCTCTCCGCCCCTCACCCACTCCGCCCCCACCCTCTCCGCCCCTCACCCACTCCGCCCCTCACCCACTCCGCCCCTCACCCTCACCGGCCCCTCACCCTCTCCGCCCCTCACTATCTCCGCCCCTCACCCTCTCCGCCCCTCACCCACTCCTCCCCTCACCCATTCCTCCCCCTCACCCACTCCGCCCCCTCACCCACTCCTCCCCTCACCCCCATCCTCCCCTCACACTCTCCGCCCCTCACCCACTCCTCCCCTCACCCACTCCCCCCCACCCACTCCTCCCCTCACCCTCTCCGCCCCTCACACCACTCCGCCCCTCACCCGCTCCTCCCCTCACCCACTCCGCCCCTCACCCACTCCTCCCCTCACCCTCTCCGACCCTCACCCTCTCCGCCCCTTACCCACTCCGCCCCTCACCCACTCCGCCCCTCACCCTCTCCGCCCCTCACCCTCACCGGCCCCTCACTCTCTCCGCCCCTCACCCTCTCCGCCCCTCACACCACTCCTCCCCTCACCCATTCCTCCCCTCACCCACTCCGACCCACACCCTCTCCGCCCCTCACCCACTCCTCCCCTCACCCACTCCGACCCTCACCCTCTCCGACCCTCAACCTCTCCGTCCCCTCACCCACTCTGCCCCTCACCCTCTCCGCCCCCATCCTCTCCGCCCCTCAACCACTCCTCCCCTCACCATCTCCGCCCCTCACCCACTCCGCACCTCACCCTCTCCGCCCCTCACCCTCTCCGCCCCTCACCCACCTCCGCCCCTCACCCACTCCTCCCCTCACGCTCTCCGCCCCTCACCCACTCCGCCCCCACCCTCTCCGCCCCTCACCCTCTCCACCCCTCACCCACTCCACCCCTCACCATCTCCGCCCCTCACCCTCTCAGCCCCCCACCCACTCCTCCCCTCATCCACTCCGCCCCTCACCCACTCCTCCCCTCACCCACTCCGCCCCTCACCCACTCCTCCCTCACCCTTTCCGCCCCTCATCCTCACCGCCCCTCACCCTCCACCCCTCATCCTCTCCGCCCCTCACCCTCAACAGCCCCTCACCCTCTCCGCCCCTCACTCTCTCCGCCCCTCACCCTCTCCGCCCCTCACCCACTCCTCCCCTCACCCAGTCCACCCCTCACCCACTCCGCCCCTCACCCACTCCTCCCCTCACCCACTCCGCCCCTCACCAACTCCTCCCCTCACCCACTCCTCCCCTCACACTCTCCGCCCCTCACCCACTCCTCCCCTCACCCACTCCGCCCCTCACCCCCTCCACCCCTCACCCACTCCGCCCCTCACCCACTCCTCCCCTCACCCTCTCCACCCCTCACCCACTCCTCCCCTCACCCTCTCCGCCCCTCACCCACTCCTTCCCTCACCCACTCCGCCCCTCACACTCTCCGCCCCTCACCCACTCCTCCCCTCACCCACCCCTCCCCTCACCCACTCCGCCCCTCACCCACTCCTCCCCTCACCCACTCCTCCCCTCACACTCTCCGCCCCTCACCCACTCCTCCCCTCACCCACTCCGCCCCTCAACCCCTCCACCCCTCACCCACTCCGCCCCTCACCCACTCCTCCCCTCACCCACTCCGCCCCTCACCCACTCCTCCCCCTCACCCACTCCTCCCCACACCCTCTCTGCCCCTCACCCACTCCTCCCCTCACCCACTCCTCCCCTCACCCACTCCTCCCCACACCCACTCCGCCCCTCACAGTCTCCGCCCCTCACCCACTCCTCCCCCTCACCCGCTACGCCCCTACCCACTTCCTCCCTCACCCACTCCTCCCCACACACTCTCCGCCCCTCACCCACTCTTCCCCTCACCCACTCCGCCCCTCACCCACTCCCCCCCCACCCACTCCTCCCCTCACCCACTCCGTCCCTCACACACTCCTCCCCTCACCCACTCCGCCCCTCACCCACTCCTCCCCTCACCCTCTCTGACCCTCACCCACTCCGCCCCCTCACCCACTCCTCCCCTCACCCACTCCTCCCCTCACACTCTCCGCCCCTCACCCACTCCTCCCCTCACCCACTCCGCCCCTCAACCCCTCCACCCCTCACCCACTCCGCCCCTCACCCACTCCTCCCCTCACCCACTCCGCCCCTCACCCACTCCTCCCCTCACCCACTCCTCCCCACACCCTCTCTGCCCCTCACCCACTCCTCCCCTCACCCACTCCTCCCCTCACCCACTCCTCCCCACACCCACTCCGCCCCTCACAGTCTCCGCCCCTCACCCACTCCTCCCCTCACCCGCTACGCCCCTACCCACTCCTCCCCTCACCCACTCCTCCCCACACACTCTCCGCCCTCACCCACTCTCCCCTCACCCACTCCGCCCCTCACCCACTCCCCCCCCCACCCACTCCTCCCCTCACCCACTCCGTCCCTCACACACTCCTCCCCTCACCCACTCCGCCCCTCACCCACTCCTCCCCTCACCCTCTCTGACCCTCACCCTCTCCGCCCCTCACCCACTCCGCCCCTCACCCACTCCGCCCCTCACCCTCACCGGCCCCTCACCCTCTCCGCCCCTCACTATCTCCGCCCCTCACCCTCTCCGCCCCTCACCCACTCCTCCCCTCACCCATTCCTCCCCTCACCCACTCCGCCCCCTCACCCCACTCCTCCCCTCACCTACTCCTCCCCTCACACTCTCCGCCCCTCACCCACTCCTCCCCTCACCCACTCCCCCCCACCCACTCCTCCCCTCACCCTCTCCGCCCCTCACCCACTCCGCCCCTCACCCGCTCCTCCCCTCACCCACTCCGCCCTCACCCACTCCTCCCCTCACCCTCTCCGACCCTCACCCTCTCCGCCCCTTACCCACTCCGCCCCTCACCCACTCCGCCCCTCACCCTCTCGCCCCTCACCCTCACCGGCCCCTCACTCTCTCCGCCCCTCACCCTCTCCGCCCCTCACCCACTCCTCCCCTCACCCATTCCTCCCCTCACCCACTCCGACCCACACCCTCTCCCGCCCCTCACCCACTCCTCCCCTCACCCACTCCGACCCTCACCCTCTCCGACCCTCAACCTCTCCGTCCCCTCACCCACTCTGCCCCTCACCCTCTCCGCCCCCATCCTCTCCGCCCCTCAACCACTCCTCCCCTCACCATCTCCGCCCCTCACCCACTCCGCACCTCACCCTCTCCGCCCCTCACCCTCTCCGCCCCTCACCCACTCCGCCCCTCACCCACTCCTCCCCTCACGCTCTCCGCCCCTCACCCACTCCGCCCCCACCCTCTCCGCCCCTCACCCTCTCCACCCCTCACCCACTCCACCCCTCACCATCTCCGGCCCCTCACCCTCTCAGCCCCCCACCCCACTCCTCCCCTCATCCACTCCGCCCCTCACCCACTCCTCCCCTCACCCACTCCGCCCCTCACCCACTCCTCCCCTCACCCTTTCCGCCCCTCATCCTCACCGCCCTCACCCTCCACCCCTCATCCTCTCCGCCACCCTCCCCCTCACACCCTCACCAGCCCCTCACCCTCTCCGCCCCTCACTCTCTCCGCCCCTCACCCTCTCCGCCCCTCACCCACTCCTCCCCTCACCCAGTCCACCCCTCACCCACTCCGTCCCCTCACCCACTCCTCACCTCACCCACTCCTCCCCTCACACTCTCCGCCCCTCACCCACTCCTCCCCTCACCCACTCCGCCCCTCACCCACTCCCTCCCCCACCCACTCCTCCCCTCACCCTCTCCGCCCCTCACCCACTCCGCCCCTCACCCACTCCTCCCCTCACCCTCTCAGACCCTCACCCTCTCCGCCCCTCACCCACTCCGCCCCTCACCCACTCCGCCCCTCACCCTCTCCGCCCCTCACCCACTCCGCCCCTCACTCTCTACGCCCCTCACCCTCTCCGCCCCTCACCCTCTCCTCCCCTCACCCATTCCTCCCCTCACCCACTCCACCCCTCACCCTCTCCGCCCCTCACCCACTCCTCCCCTCACCCACTCTGCCCCTCACCCTCTCCGCCCCTCACTCTCTACGCCCCTCACCCTCTCCGCCCCTCACCCTCTCCTCCCCTCACCCATTCCTCCCCTCACCCACTCCGCCCCTCACCCTCTCCGCCCCTCACCCACTCCTCCCCTCACCCACTCCGACCGTCACCCTCTCCGACCCTCACCCTCTCCGCCCCTCACCCACTCCGCCCCTCACCCTCTCCGCCCCTCACCCACTCCGCCCCTCAACCTCTCCGCCCCTCACCCTCTCCGCCCCTCACCAACTCCGCCCCTCAACCACTCCACCCCTCACCATCTCCAGCCCCTCACCCTCTCCGCCCCTCACCCACTCCTCCCCTCACTCACTCCTCCCCTCACCCTCTCCGCCCCTCAGCCACTCTGCCCCTCACCCTCTCCGCCCCTCACCCACTCTGCCCCTCAACCGCTCCGCCCCTCACCCTCTCCGTCCCTCACCCACTCCGCCCCTCACCCACTCCTCCCCTCACCCTCTCCGCCCCTCACCCACAACGCCCCTCATCCACTCCGCCCGTCACCCACTCCGCCCCTCACCCCCTCCTCCCCTCACCCTCTCCGCCCCTCACCCTCTCCGCCCATCACCCTCTCCGCCCCTCACCCACTCCGCCTCTCACCCTCTCCGCCCCTCACCCTCTCCGCCCCTCATGGGGAGCAGCATTGGGCACAGTGTGTGCCATCCCATCTGCTGTTGCCCCTTGTGCCCTCACCAATTCTGAATGTCACCCCTGTCCCAGCACCTCAGTGAGGATGGCTGCCCTCTCTCCATTGCCCTGGCTCAGGGCTAGCAGGACTGAGCTCTCTATGATGTGGAGAAGCAGCTCCCACTCAGCCTGATCTACCAGACACTCTGCCATTGATTTTAGTGAAGCCTCCTCACCATTCACCACCTCCTCCTACCCAGTCAGAGGAGCAGCTTTCAGAATCTGTCAATCCCTTTCCATCCAGAACTGTCTGTGACCACAGCTCCGCGCCCCCCTCACACAATATCTAAAGCCCCCAGCCCCCGCAGAGAGACTCTGATCCTCACACCAGGCAGCAGCAAGCAGCACACTGTACTGTGAGTTCACCTCAGCTGGCACACCACAGCTGCCCCTGGGATATAGAGGGAGAGGCAATCCCAGTAGGATTCTTGCTCCAAATGGCTGCCAACAGCTCCTGCTGGGATGAGAGCTATGGACACTGGGCGAAGGGAAGATTCGGTCCAGGTGTGTGCCCTATCCTCCCCTCCAATCAAACTTAACACCGAGGATCAGGGCTGATCACTAGGCCGAGGTTTGCCAGAGTTGCTAACAGTGAGATTGAGGTTCACACAATGAGAAGAGTGTCTTAAGGAAAGGCGAGGAGAGAACTAGAGGCAGCAAGAAAGACTGTTGTACCTTCATTCCTGTGCAGTGGTGCTCCCTCTCGCAGTAACTGTTTCTGGAGCTCTGCTGGCTGAGTTTGTGTCATTGGTCAATACTTGGATACACTTCACACAAACCAGTTCCAGATTACACAACATTGAATAGCTTAGAGAGGCAGGACTGAGAAATTGGTTTCTGCTCCCGACCACTCGATTCCTGCTGACAAGAGAATCTGTGTGTAAGTGTGTGTGAGTGAGAGAGAGAGTGTCAGTGACAGAGAGTGTCAGTGAGAGAGAGTGTCAGTGAGAGAGAGTGTCAGTGAGAGAATGCCATTGAGAGCATGTCAGTGAGAGAGAGAGTGTCAGTGAGAGAGAATGTCAGTGAGAAAGAGAGTGTCAGTGAGAGACTGAGTGTAAGTGAGAGTGTAAATGACAGAGTGTCAGTGAGAGAGAGAATGTCAGTGAAAGAGAGAGTGTCAGTGAGAGAGAGTGTCAGTGAGAGAATGCCATTGAGAGCATGTCAGTGAGAGAGAGAGTGTCAGTGAGAGAGAATGTCAGTGAGAGAGAGAGTGTCAGTGAGAGAGTGAGTGTCAGTGAGAGAGAGTGTCAATGACTGAGAGAGTGTCAGTGAGAGAGAGAATGTCAGTGAGAGAGAGAGTGTCAGTGAGAGAGTGTCAGTGAGAGAGAGTGTCAGTGAGAGAGAGTGTCACTGAGAGAGTGTCAGTGAGAGAGAGAGTCAGTGAGAGAGAGAGTGTCACTGAGAGAGAGTGTCAGTGAGAGAGTGTCAGTGAGAGAGAGAGTGTCAGTGAGAGAGAGTGTCAGTGAGAGAGTGTCAGTGAGAGAGAGTGTCAGTGAGAGAGAGAGTGTCACTGAGAGAGAGAGTGTCAGTGAGAGAGAGTGTCAGTGAGAGAGAGAGTGTCAGTGAGAGAGAGTGTCAGTGAGAGAGTGTCAGTGAGAGAGAGAGTGTCAGTGAGAGAGAGTGTCAGTGAGAGAGTGTCAGTGAGAGAGAGAATGTCAGTGAGAGAGAGAGTGTCAGTGAGAGAGAGTGTCAGTGAGAGAAAGTATGTCAGTGAGAGAGAGAGTTTCAGTGAGACAGAATGTCAGTGAGAGAGAGTCAGTGACAGAGAGAGTCAGTGAGAGAGAGTGTGTCAGTGAGAGAATGTCAGTGAGAGAGAGAGTGTCAGTGAGAGAGAGAATGTCAGTGAGAGAGAGAGTTTCAGTGAGAGAGTGAGTGTCAGTGAGAGAGAGTGTCAATGACAGAGAGAGTGTCAATGACAGAGAGAGTGTCAGTGAGAGAGACAATGTCAGTGAGAGAGTGAGTGTCAGTGAGAGAGAGTGTCAATGACAGAGAGTGTCTGTGAGAGAGAGTGTCAGTGAGAGAATGTCATTGAGAGAATGTCAGTGAGAGAGAGATTGCCAGTGAGAGAGAGAGTGTCAGTGAGAGAGTGTCAGTGAGAGAGAGTGTCAGTGAGAGAGAGTGTCACTGAGAGAGAGTGTCAGTGAGAGAGAGAGTCAGTGAGAGAGAGAGTGTCACTGAGAGAGAGTGTCAGTGAGAGAGTGTCAGTGAGAGAGAGAGTGTCAGTGAGAGAGAGTGTCAGTGAGAGAGTGTCAGTGAGAGAGAGTGTCAGTGAGACAGAGAGTGTCACTGAGAGAGTGTCAGTGAGAGAGAGAGTGTCAGTGAGAGAGAGAGTCAGTGAGAGAGAGAGTGTCACTGAGAGAGAGTGTCAGTGAGAGAGTGTCAGTGAGAGAGAGAGTGTCAGTGAGAGAGAGTGTCAGTGAGAGAGTGTCAGTGAGAGAGTGTCAGTGAGAGAGAGTGTCAGTGAGAGAGAGAGTGTCACTGAGAGAGAGAGTGTCAGTGAGAGAGAGTGTCAGTGAGAGAGAGAGTGTCAGTGAGAGAGAGTGTCAGTGAGAGAGTGTCAGTGAGAGAGAGAGTGTCAGTGAGAGAGTGTCAGTGAGAGAGAGAATGTCAGTGAGAGAGAGAGTGTCAGTGAGAGAGAGTGTCAGTGAGAGAGAGTATGTCAGTGAGAGAGAGAGTTTCAGTGAGACAGAATGTCAGTGAGAGAGAGTCAGTGACAGAGAGAGTCAGTGAGAGAGAGTGTGTCAGTGAGAGAATGTCAGTGAGAGAGAGAGTGTCAGTGAGAGAGAGAATGTCAGTGAGAGAGAGAGTTTCAGTGAGAAAGTGAGTGTCAGTGAGAGAGAGTGTCAATGACAGAGAGAGTGTCAGTGAGAGAGACAATGTCAGTGAGAGAGTGAGTGTCAGTGAGAGAGAGTGTCAATGACAGAGAGAGTGTCTGTGAGAGAGAGTGTCAGTGAGAGAATGTCATTGAGAGAATGTCAGTGAGAGAGAGATTGCCAGTGAGAGAGAGAGTGTCAGTGAGAGAGAGAATGTGTCAGTGAGAGAGAGAGTTTCCGTGAGACAGAATGTCAGTGAGAGAGAGTCAGTGATAGAGAGAGTCAGTGAGAGAGAGAGTGTCAGTGAGAGAATGTCATTGAGAGAGAGAGTGTCAGTGAGAGAGAGAGTGTCAGTGAGAGAGAGAATGTCAGTGAGAGAGTGTCAGTGAGAGAGAGAATGTCAGTGAGAGAGAGAGGGTCAGTGAGACAGAATGTCAGTGAGAGAGAGTGTCAGTGAGAGAGAGAGTGTCAGTGAGAGAAAGTGTCAGTGAGAGAGAGAGTGTCAGTGTGAGAGAGAATGTCAGTGAGAGAGAGTGTCAGTGAGAGAGAGAGTGTCAGTGAGACAGAATGTCAGTGAGAGAGAGAGTGTCAGTGAGACAGAATGTCAGTGAGAGAGAGTGTCAGTGAGAGAGAGAATGTCAGTGAGAGAGAGAGTGTCAGTGAGAGAGAGTGTCAGTGAGAGAATGCCATTGAGAGCATGTCAGTGAGAGAGAGAGTGTCAGTGAGAGAGAATGTCAGTGAGAGAGTGTCAGTGAGAGAGAGAGTGTCAGTGAGAGAGAATGTCAGTGAGAGAGTGTCAGTGAGAGACTGAGTGTAAGTGAGAGTGTAAATGACAGAGTGTCAGTGAGAGAGAGAATGTCAGTGAAAGAGAGAGTGTCAGTGAGAGAGAGTGTCAGTGAGAGAATGCCATTGAGAGCATGTCAGTGAGAGAGAGAGTGTCAGTGAGAGAGAATGTCAGTGAGAGAGAGAGTGTCAGTGAGAGAGTGAGTGTCAGTGAGAGAGAGTGTCAATGACTGAGAGAGTGTCAGTGAGAGAGAGAATGTCAGTGAGAGAGAGAGTGTCAGTGAGAGAGTGTCAGTGAGAGAGAGTGTCAGTGAGAGAGAGTGTCACTGAGAGAGTGTCAGTGAGAGAGAGAGTCAGTGAGAGAGAGAGTGTCACTGAGAGAGAGTGTCAGTGAGAGAGTGTCAGTGAGAGAGAGAGTGTCAGTGAGAGAGAGTGTCAGTGAGAGAGTGTCAGTGAGAGAGAGTGTCAGTGAGAGAGAGAGTGTCACTGAGAGAGAGAGTGTCAGTGAGAGAGAGTGTCAGTGAGAGAGAGAGTGTCAGTGAGAGAGAGTGTCAGTGAGAGAGTGTCAGTGAGAGAGAGAGTGTCAGTGAGAGAGAGTGTCAGTGAGAGAGTGTCAGTGAGAGAGAGAATGTCAGTGAGAGAGAGAGTGTCAGTGAGAGAGAGTGTCAGTGAGAGAAAGTATGTCAGTGAGAGAGAGAGTTTCAGTGAGACAGAATGTCAGTGAGAGAGAGTCAGTGACAGAGAGAGTCAGTGAGAGAGAGTGTGTCAGTGAGAGAATGTCAGTGAGAGAGAGAGTGTCAGTGAGAGAGAGAATGTCAGTGAGAGAGAGAGTTTCAGTGAGAGAGTGAGTGTCAGTGAGAGAGAGTGTCAATGACAGAGAGAGTGTCAATGACAGAGAGAGTGTCAGTGAGAGAGACAATGTCAGTGAGAGAGTGAGTGTCAGTGAGAGAGAGTGTCAATGACAGAGAGTGTCTGTGAGAGAGAGTGTCAGTGAGAGAATGTCATTGAGAGAATGTCAGTGAGAGAGAGATTGCCAGTGAGAGAGAGAGTGTCAGTGAGAGAGTGTCAGTGAGAGAGAGTGTCAGTGAGAGAGAGTGTCACTGAGAGAGAGTGTCAGTGAGAGAGAGAGTCAGTGAGAGAGAGAGTGTCACTGAGAGAGAGTGTCAGTGAGAGAGTGTCAGTGAGAGAGAGAGTGTCAGTGAGAGAGAGTGTCAGTGAGAGAGTGTCAGTGAGAGAGAGTGTCAGTGAGACAGAGAGTGTCACTGAGAGAGTGTCAGTGAGAGAGAGAGTGTCAGTGAGAGAGAGAGTCAGTGAGAGAGAGAGTGTCACTGAGAGAGAGTGTCAGTGAGAGAGTGTCAGTGAGAGAGAGAGTGTCAGTGAGAGAGAGTGTCAGTGAGAGAGTGTCAGTGAGAGAGTGTCAGTGAGAGAGAGTGTCAGTGAGAGAGAGAGTGTCACTGAGAGAGAGAGTGTCAGTGAGAGAGAGTGTCAGTGAGAGAGAGAGTGTCAGTGAGAGAGAGTGTCAGTGAGAGAGTGTCAGTGAGAGAGAGAGTGTCAGTGAGAGAGTGTCAGTGAGAGAGAGAATGTCAGTGAGAGAGAGAGTGTCAGTGAGAGAGAGTGTCAGTGAGAGAGAGTATGTCAGTGAGAGAGAGAGTTTCAGTGAGACAGAATGTCAGTGAGAGAGAGTCAGTGACAGAGAGAGTCAGTGAGAGAGAGTGTGTCAGTGAGAGAATGTCAGTGAGAGAGAGAGTGTCAGTGAGAGAGAGAATGTCAGTGAGAGAGAGAGTTTCAGTGAGAAAGTGAGTGTCAGTGAGAGAGAGTGTCAATGACAGAGAGAGTGTCAGTGAGAGAGACAATGTCAGTGAGAGAGTGAGTGTCAGTGAGAGAGAGTGTCAATGACAGAGAGAGTGTCTGTGAGAGAGAGTGTCAGTGAGAGAATGTCATTGAGAGAATGTCAGTGAGAGAGAGATTGCCAGTGAGAGAGAGAGTGTCAGTGAGAGAGAGAATGTGTCAGTGAGAGAGAGAGTTTCCGTGAGACAGAATGTCAGTGAGAGAGAGTCAGTGATAGAGAGAGTCAGTGAGAGAGAGAGT
This sequence comes from Heterodontus francisci, assembly GCF_036365525.1. Classification (NCBI taxonomy): domain Eukaryota; kingdom Metazoa; phylum Chordata; class Chondrichthyes; order Heterodontiformes; family Heterodontidae; genus Heterodontus; species Heterodontus francisci. Next base: position 14,175 of record NW_027141455.1, read on the forward strand.
GTCAGTGAGAGAATGTCATTGAGAGAGAGAGTGTCAGTGAGAGAGAGAGTGTCAGTGAGAGAGAGAATGTCAGTGAGAGAGTGTCAGTGAGAGAGAGAATGTCAGTGAGAGAGAGAGGGTCAGTGAGACAGAATGTCAGTGAGAGAGAGTGTCAGTGAGAGAGAGAGTGTCAGTGAGAGAAAGTGTCAGTGAGAGAGAGAGTGTCAGTGTGAGAGAGAATGTCAGTGAGAGAGAGTGTCAGTGAGAGAGAGAGTGTCAGTGAGACAGAATGTCAGTGAGAGAGAGAGTGTCAGTGAGACAGAATGTCAGTGAGAGAGAGTGTCAGTGAGAGAGAGAATGTCAGTGAGAGAGAGAGTGTCAGTGAGAGAGAGTGTCAGTGAGAGAATGCCATTGAGAGCATGTCAGTGAGAGAGAGAGTGTCAGTGAGAGAGAATGTCAGTGAGAGAGTGTCAGTGAGAGAGAGAGTGTCAGTGAGAGAGAGTGTCAGTGAGAGAGAGTGTCAGTGAGAGAGTGTCAGTGAGAGAGAGAATGTCAGTGAGAGAGAGAGTGTCAGTGAGAGAGAGTGTCAGTGAGAGAGTGTCAGTGAGAGAGAGAGTGTCAGTGAGAGAGAGTGTCAGTGAGAGAGTGTCAGTGAGAGAGAGAATGTCAGTGAGAGAGAGAGTGTCAGTGAGAGAGAGTGTCAGTGAGAGAGAGTATGTCAGTGAGAGAGAGAGTTTCAGTGAGACAGAATGTCAGTGAGAGAGAGTCAGTGACAGAGAGAGTCAGTGAGAGAGAGTGTGTCAGTGAGAGAATGTCAGTGAGAGAGAGAGTGTCAGTGAGAGAGAGAATGTCAGTGAGAGAGAGAGTTTCAGTGAGAGAGTGAGTGTCAGTGAGAGAGAGTGTCAATGACAGAGAGAGTGTCAATGACAGAGAGAGTGTCAGTGAGAGAGACAATGTCAGTGAGAGAGTGAGTGTCAGTGAGAGAGAGTGTCAATGACAGAGAGAGTGTCTGTGAGAGAGAGTGTCAGTGAGAGAATGTCATTGAGAGAATGTCAGTGAGAGAGAGATTGCCAGTGAGAGAGAGAGTGTCAGTGAGAGAGAGAATGTCAGTGAGAGAGAGAGTTTCAGTGAGAGAGTGAGTGTCAGTGAGAGAGAGTGTCAATGACAGAGAGAGTGTCAATGACAGAGAGAGTGTCAGTGAGAGAGACAATGTCAGTGAGAGAGTGAGTGTCAGTGAGAGAGAGTGTCAATGACAGAGAGAGTGTCTGTGAGAGAGAGTGTCAGTGAGAGAATGTCATTGAGAGAATGTCAGTGAGAGAGAGATTGCCAGTGAGAGAGAGAGTGTCAGTGAGAGAGTGTCAGTGAGAGAGAGTGTCAGTGAGAGAGAGTGTCACTGAGAGAGAGTGTCAGTGAGAGAGAGAGTCAGTGAGAGAGAGAGTGTCACTGAGAGAGAGTGTCAGTGAGAGAGTGTCAGTGAGAGAGAGAGTGTCAGTGAGAGAGAGTGTCAGTGAGAGAGTGTCAGTGAGAGAGAGTGTCAGTGAGAGAGAGAGTGTCACTGAGAGAGTGTCAGTGAGAGAGAGAGTGTCAGTGAGAGAGAGAGTCAGTGAGAGAGAGAGTGTCACTGAGAGAGAGTGTCAGTGAGAGAGTGTCAGTGAGAGAGAGAGTGTCAGTGAGAGAGAGTGTCAGTGAGAGAGTGTCAGTGAGAGAGTGTCAGTGAGAGAGAGTGTCAGTGAGAGAGAGAGTGTCACTGAGAGAGAGAGTGTCAGTGAGAGAGAGTGTCAGTGAGAGAGAGAGTGTCAGTGAGAGAGAGTGTCAGTGAGAGAGTGTCAGTGAGAGAGAGAGTGTCAGTGAGAGAGTGTCAGTGAGAGAGAGAATGTCAGTGAGAGAGAGAGTGTCAGTGAGAGAGAGTGTCAGTGAGAGAGAGTATGTCAGTGAGAGAGAGAGTTTCAGTGAGACAGAATGTCAGTGAGAGAGAGTCAGTGACAGAGAGAGTCAGTGAGAGAGAGTGTGTCAGTGAGAGAATGTCAGTGAGAGAGAGAGTGTCAGTGAGAGAGAGAATGTCAGTGAGAGAGAGAGTTTCAGTGAGAAAGTGAGTGTCAGTGAGAGAGAGTGTCAATGACAGAGAGAGTGTCAGTGAGAGAGACAATGTCAGTGAGAGAGTGAGTGTCAGTGAGAGAGAGTGTCAATGACAGAGAGAGTGTCTGTGAGAGAGAGTGTCAGTGAGAGAATGTCATTGAGAGAATGTCAGTGAGAGAGAGATTGCCAGTGAGAGAGAGAGTGTCAGTGAGAGAGAGAATGTGTCAGTGAGAGAGAGAGTTTCCGTGAGACAGAATGTCAGTGAGAGAGAGTCAGTGATAGAGAGAGTCAGTGAGAGAGAGAGTGTCAGTGAGAGAATGTCATTGAGAGAGAGAGTGTCAGTGAGAGAGAGAGTGTCAGTGAGAGAGAGAATGTCAGTGAGAGAGTGTCAGTGAGAGAGAGAATGTCAGTGAGAGAGAGAGGGTCAGTGAGACAGAATGTCAGTGAGAGAGAGTGTCAGTGAGAGAGAGAGTGTCAGTGAGAGAAAGTGTCAGTGAGAGAGAGAGTGTCAGTGTGAGAGAGAATGTCAGTGAGAGAGAGTGTCAGTGAGAGAGAGAGTGTCAGTGAGACAGAATGTCAGTGAGAGAGAGAGTGTCAGTGAGACAGAATGTCAGTGAGAGAGAGTGTCAGTGAGAGAGAGAATGTCAGTGAGAGAGAGAGTGTCAGTGAGAGAGAGTGTCAGTGAGAGAATGCCATTGAGAGCATGTCAGTGAGAGAGAGAGTGTCAGTGAGAGAGAATGTCAGTGAGAGAGTGTCAGTGAGAGAGAGAGTGTCAGTGAGAGAGAGTGTCAGTGAGAGAGAGAGTGTCAGTGAGAGAGAGTGTCAGTGAGAGAGTGTCAGTGAGAGAGAGAGTGTCAGTGAGAGAGAGTGTCAGTGAGAGAGTGTCAGTGAGAGAGAGAATGTCAGTGAGAGAGAGAGTGTCAGTGAGAGAGAGTGTCAGTGAGAGAGAGTATGTCAGTGAGAGAGAGAGTTTCAGTGAGACAGAATGTCAGTGAGAGAGAGTCAGTGACAGAGAGAGTCAGTGAGAGAGAGTGTGTCAGTGAGAGAATGTCAGTGAGAGAGAGAGTGTCAGTGAGAGAGAGAATGTCAGTGAGAGAGAGAGTTTCAGTGAGAGAGTGAGTGTCAGTGAGAGAGAGTGTCAATGACAGAGAGAGTGTCAATGACAGAGAGAGTGTCAGTGAGAGAGACAATGTCAGTGAGAGAGTGAGTGTCAGTGAGAGAGAGTGTCAATGACAGAGTGTCTGTGAGAGAGAGTGTCAGTGAGAGAATGTCATTGAGAGAATGTCAGTGAGAGAGAGATTGCCAGTGAGAGAGAGAGTGTCAGTGAGAGAGACAATGTCAGTGAGAGAGTGAGTGTCAGTGAGAGAGAGTGTCAATGACAGAGAGAGTGTCTGTGAGAGAGAGTGTCAGTGAGAGAATGTCATTGAGAGAATGTCAGTGAGAGAGAGATTGCCAGTGAGAGAGAGAGTGTCAGTGAGAGAGTGTCAGTGAGAGAGAGTGTCAGTGAGAGAGAGTGTCACTGAGAGAGAGTGTCAGTGAGAGAGAGAGTCAGTGAGAGAGAGAGTGTCACTGAGAGAGAGTGTCAGTGAGAGAGTGTCAGTGAGAGAGAGAGTGTCAGTGAGAGAGAGTGTCAGTGAGAGAGTGTCAGTGAGAGAGAGTGTCAGTGAGAGAGAGAGTGTCACTGAGAGAGTGTCAGTGAGAGAGAGAGTGTCAGTGAGAGAGAGAGTCAGTGAGAGAGAGAGTGTCACTGAGAGAGAGTGTCAGTGAGAGAGTGTCAGTGAGAGAGAGAGTGTCAGTGAGAGAGAGTGTCAGTGAGAGAGTGTCAGTGAGAGAGAGTGTCAGTGAGAGAGAGAGTGTCACTGAGAGAGAGAGTGTCAGTGAGAGAGAGTGTCAGTGAGAGAGAGAGTGTCAGTGAGAGAGAGTGTCAGTGAGAGAGTGTCAGTGAGAGAGAGAGTGTCAGTGAGAGAGTGTCAGTGAGAGAGAGAATGTCAGTGAGAGAGAGAGTGCCAGTGAGAGAGAGTGTCAGTGAGAGAGAGTATGTCAGTGAGAGAGAGAGTTTCAGTGAGACAGAATGTCAGTGAGAGAGAGTCAGTGACAGAGAGAGTCAGTGAGAGAGAGTGTGTCAGTGAGAGAATGTCAGTGAGAGAGAGAGTGTCAGTGAGAGAGAGAATGTCAGTGAGAGAGAGAGTTTCAGTGAGAGAGTGAGTGTCAGTGAGAGAGAGTGTCAATGACAGAGAGAGTGTCAGTGAGAGAGACAATGTCAGTGAGAGAGTGAGTGTCAGTGAGAGAGAGTGTCAATGACAGAGAGAGTGTCTGTGAGAGAGAGTGTCAGTGAGAGAATGTCATTGAGAGAATGTCAGTGAGAGAGAGATTGCCAGTGAGAGAGAGAGTGTCAGTGAGAGAGAGAATGTGTCAGTGAGAGAGAGAGTTTCCGTGAGACAGAATGTCAGTGAGAGAGAGTCAGTGATAGAGAGAGTCAGTGAGAGAGAGAGTGTCAGTGAGAGAATGTCATTGAGAGAGAGAGTGTCAGTGAGGGAGAGAATGTCAGTGAGATAGTGTCAGTGAGAGAGAGAATGTCAGTGAGAGAGAGAGGGTCAGTGAGACAGAATGTCAGTGAGAGAGAGTGTCAGTGAGAGAGAGAGTGTCAGTGAGAGAAAGTGTCAGTGAGAGAGAGAGTGTCAGTGTGAGAGGGAATGTCAGTGAGAGAGAGTGTCAGTGAGAGAGAGAGTGTCAGTGAGACAGAATGTCAGTGAGAGAGAGAGTGTCAGTGAGACAGAATGTCAGTGAGAGAGAGTGTCAGTGAGAGAGAGAATGTCAGTGAGAGAGAGAGTGTCAGTGAGAGAGAGTGTCAGTGAGAGAATGGCATTGAGAGCATGTCAGTGAGAGAGAGAGTGTCAGTGAGAGAGAATGTCAGTGAGAGAGTGTCAGTGAGAGAGAGAGTGTCAGTGAGAGAGAGTGTCAGTGAGAGAGAGAGTGTCAGTGAGAGAGAGTGTCAGTGAGAGAGTGTCAGTGAGAGAGAGAGTGTCAGTGAGAGAGAGTGTCAGTGAGAGAGTGTCAGTGAGAGAGAGAATGTCAGTGAGAGAGAGAGTGTCAGTGAGAGAGAGTGTCAGTGAGAGAGAGTATGTCAGTGAGAGAGAGAGTTTCAGTGAGACAGAATGTCAGTGAGAGAGTGTCAGTGACAGAGAGAGTCAGTGAGAGAGAGTGTGTCAGTGAGAGAATGTCAGTTAGAGAGAGAGTGTCAGTGAGAGAGAGAATGTCAGTGAGAGAGAGAGTTTCAGTGAGAGAGTGAGTGTCAGTGAGAGAGAGTGTCAATGACAGAGAGAGTGTCAATGACAGAGAGAGTGTCAGTGAGAGAGACAATGTCAGTGAGAGAGTGAGTGTCAGTGAGAGAGAGTGTCAATGACAGAGAGAGTGTCTGTGAGAGAGAGTGTCAGTGAGAGAATGTCATTGAGAGAATGTCAGTGAGAGAGAGATTGCCAGTGAGAGAGAGAGTGTCAGTGAGAGTGTCAGTGAGAGAGAGTGTCAGTGAGAGAGAGTGTCACTGAGAGAGAGTGTCAGTGAGAGAGTGTCAGTGAGAGAGAGAGTGTCAGTGAGAGAGAGTGTCAGTGAGAGAGTGTCAGTGAGAGAGAGTGTCAGTGAGAGAGAGAGTGTCACTGAGAGAGTGTCAGTGAGAGAGAGAGTGTCAGTGAGAGAGAGAGTCAGTGAGAGAGAGTGTGTCAGTGAGAGAATGTCAGTGAGAGAGAGAGTGTCAGTGAGAGAGAGAATGTCAGTGAGAGAGAGAGTTTCAGTGAGAGAGTGAGTGTCAGTGAGAGAGAGTGTCAATGACAGAGAGAGTGTCAATGACAGAGAGAGTGTCAGTGAGAGAGACAATGTCAGTGAGAGAGTGAGTGTCAGTGAGAGAGAGTGTCAATGACAGAGAGAGTGTCTGTGAGAGAGAGTGTCAGTGAGAGAATGTCATTGAGAGAATGTCAGTGAGAGAGAGATTGCCAGTGAGAGAGAGAGTGTCAGTGAGAGAGAGAATGTCAGTGAGAGAGAGAGTTTCAGTGAGAGAGTGAGTGTCAGTGAGAGAGAGTGTCAATGACAGAGAGAGTGTCAATGACAGAGAGAGTGTCAGTGAGAGAGACAATGTCAGTGAGAGAGTGAGTGTCAGTGAGAGAGAGTGTCAATGACAGAGAGAGTGTCTGTGAGAGAGAGTGTCAGTGAGAGAATGTCATTGAGAGAATGTCAGTGAGAGAGAGATTGCCAGTGAGAGAGAGAGTGTCAGTGAGAGAGTGTCAGTGAGAGAGAGTGTCAGTGAGAGAGAGTGTCACTGAGAGAGAGTGTCAGTGAGAGAGAGAGTCAGTGAGAGAGAGAGTGTCACTGAGAGAGAGTGTCAGTGAGAGAGTGTCAGTGAGAGAGAGAGTGTCAGTGAGAGAGAGTGTCAGTGAGAGAGTGTCAGTGAGAGAGAGTGTCAGTGAGAGAGAGAGTGTCACTGAGAGAGTGTCAGTGAGAGAGAGAGTGTCAGTGAGAGAGAGAGTCAGTGAGAGAGAGAGTGTCACTGAGAGAGAGTGTCAGTGAGAGAGTGTCAGTGAGAGAGAGAGTGTCAGTGAGAGAGAGTGTCAGTGAGAGAGTGTCAGTGAGAGAGAGTGTCAGTGAGAGAGAGAGTGTCACTGAGAGAGAGAGTGTCAGTGAGAGAGAGTGTCAGTGAGAGAGAGAGTGTCAGTGAGAGAGAGTGTCAGTGAGAGAGTGTCAGTGAGAGAGAGAGTGTCAGTGAGAGAGTGTCAGTGAGAGAGAGAATGTCAGTGAGAGAGAGAGTGTCAGTGAGAGAGATTGTCAGTGAGAGAGAGAGTGTCAGTGAGAGAGAGAGTGTCAGTGAGAGAGAGAATATCAGTGAGAGAGAGTGTCAGTGAGAGAGAGAGTGTCAGTGAGAGAGATTGTCAGTGAGAGAGACTGTCTGTGAGAGAGAGATTGTCAGTGAGAGAGAGTATGTCAGTGAGAGAGAGAGTTTCAGTGAGACAGAATGTCAGTGAGAGAGAGTCAGTGACAGAGAGAGTCAGTGAGAGAGAGTGTGTCAGTGAGAGAATGTCAGTGAGAGAGAGAGTGTCAGTGAGAGAGAGAATGTCAGTGAGAGAGAGAGTTTCAGTGAGAGAGTGAGTGTCAGTGAGAGAGAGTGTCAATGACAGAGAGAGTGTCAGTGAGAGAGACAATGTCAGTGAGAGAGTGAGTGTCAGTGAGAGAGAGTGTCAATGACAGAGAGAGTGTCTGTGAGAGAGAGTGTCAGTGAGAGAATGTCATTGAGAGAATGTCAGTGAGAGAGAGATTGCCAGTGAGAGAGAGAGTGTCAGTGAGAGAGAGAATGTGTCAGTGAGAGAGAGAGTTTCCGTGAGACAGAATGTCAGTGAGAGAGAGTCAGTGATAGAGAGAGTCAGTGAGAGAGAGAGTGTCAGTGAGAGAATGTCATTGAGAGAGAGAGTGTCAGTGAGAGAGAGAGTGTCAGTGAGAGAGAGAATGTCAGTGAGAGAGTGTCAGTGAGAGAGAGAATGTCAGTGAGAGAGAGAGGGTCAGTGAGACAGAATGTCAGTGAGAGAGAGTGTCAGTGAGAGAGAGAGTGTCAGTGAGAGAAAGTGTCAGTGAGAGAGAGAGTGTCAGTGTGAGAGAGAATGTCAGTGAGAGAGAGTGTCAGTGAGAGAGAGAGTGTCAGTGAGACAGAATGTCAGTGAGAGAGAGAGTGTCAGTGAGACAGAATGTCAGTGAGAGAGAGTGTCAGTGAGAGAGAGAATGTCAGTGAGAGAGAGAGTGTCAGTGAGAGAGAGTGTCAGTGAGAGAATGCCATTGAGAGCATGTCAGTGAGAGAGAGAGTGTCAGTGAGAGAGAATGTCAGTGAGAGAGTGTCAGTGAGAGAGAGAGTGTCAGTGAGAGAGAGTGTCAGTGAGAGAGAGAGTGTCAGTGAGAGAGAGTGTCAGTGAGAGAGTGTCAGTGAGAGAGAGAGTGTCAGTGAGAGAGAGTGTCAGTGAGAGAGTGTCAGTGAGAGAGAGAATGTCAGTGAGAGAGAGAGTGTCAGTGAGAGAGAGTGTCAGTGAGAGAGAGTATGTCAGTGAGAGAGAGAGTTTCAGTGAGACAGAATGTCAGTGAGAGAGTGTCAGTGACAGAGAGAGTCAGTGAGAGAGAGTGTGTCAGTGAGAGAATGTCAGTGAGAGAGAGAGTGTCAGTGAGAGAGAGAATGTCAGTGAGAGAGAGAGTTTCAGTGAGAGAGTGAGTGTCAGTGAGAGAGAGTGTCAATGACAGAGAGAGTGTCAATGACAGAGAGAGTGTCAGTGAGAGAGACAATGTCAGTGAGAGAGTGAGTGTCAGTGAGAGAGAGTGTCAATGACAGAGAGAGTGTCTGTGAGAGAGAGTGTCAGTGAGAGAATGTCATTGAGAGAATGTCAGTGAGAGAGAGATTGCCAGTGAGAGAGAGAGTGTCAGTGAGAGAGTGTCAGTGAGAGAGAGTGTCAGTGAGAGAGAGTGTCACTGAGAGAGAGTGTCAGTGAGAGAGAGAGTCAGTGAGAGAGAGAGTGTCACTGAGAGAGAGTGTCAGTGAGAGAGTGTCAGTGAGAGAGAGAGTGTCAGTGAGAGAGAGTGTCAGTGAGAGAGTGTCAGTGAGAGAGAGTGTCAGTGAGAGAGAGAGTGTCACTGAGAGAGTGTCAGTGAGAGAGAGAGTGTCAGTGAGAGAGAGAGTCAGTGAGAGAGAGAGTGTCACTGAGAGAGAGTGTCAGTGAGAGAGTGTCAGTGAGAGAGAGAGTGTCAGTGAGAGAGAGTGTCAGTGAGAGAGTGTCAGTGAGAGAGAGTGTCAGTGAGAGAGAGAGTGTAACTGAGAGAGAGAGTGTCAGTGAGAGAGAGTGTCAGTGAGAGAGAGAGTGTCAGTGAGAGAGAGTGTCAGTGAGAGAGTGTCAGTGAGAGAGAGAGTGTCAGTGAGAGAGTGTCAGTGAGAGAGAGAATGTCAGTGAGAGAGAGAGTGTCAGTGAGAGAGAGTGTCAGTGAGAGAGAGTGTCAGTGAGAGAGAGTATGTCAGTGAGAGAGAGAGTTTCAGTGAGACAGAATGTCAGTGAGAGAGAGTCAGTGACAGAGAGAGTCAGTGAGAGAGAGTGTGTCAGTGAGAGAATGTCAGTGAGAGAGAGAGTGTCAGTGAGAGAGAGAATGTCAGTGAGAGAGAGAGTTTCAGTGAGAGAGTGAGTGTCAGTGAGAGAGAGTGTCAATGACAGAGAGAGTGTCAGTGAGAGAGACAATGTCAGTGAGAGAGTGAGTGTCAGTGAGAGAGAGTGTCAATGACAGAGAGAGTGTCTGTGAGAGAGAGTGTCAGTGAGAGAATGTCATTGAGAGAATGTCAGTGAGAGAGAGATTGCCAGTGAGAGAGAGAGTGTCAGTGAGAGAGAGAATGTGTCAGTGAGAGAGAGAGTTTCCGTGAGACAGAATGTCAGTGAGAGAGAGTCAGTGATAGAGAGAGTCAGTGAGAGAGAGAGTGTCAGTGAGAGAATGTCATTGAGAGAGAGAGTGTCAGTGAGAAAGAGAGTGTCAGTGAGAGAGAGAATGTCAGTGAGAGAGTGTCAGTGAGAGAGAGAATGTCAGTGAGAGAGAGAGGGTCAGTGAGACAGAATGTCAGTGAGAGAGAGTGTCAGTGAGAGAGAGAGTGTCAGTGAGAGAAAGTGTCAGTGAGAGAGAGAGTGTCAGTGTGAGAGAGAATGTCAGTGAGAGAGAGTGTCAGTGAGAGAGAGAGTGTCAGTGAGACAGAATGTCAGTGAGAGAGAGAGTGTCAGTGAGACAGAATGTCAGTGAGAGAGAGTGTCAGTGAGAGAGAGAATGTCAGTGAGAGAGAGAGTGTCAGTGAGAGAGAGTGTCAGTGAGAGAATGCCATTGAGAGCATGTCAGTGAGAGAGAGAGTGTCAGTGAGAGAGAATGTCAGTGAGAGAGAGAGTGTCAGTGAGAGAGTGAGTGTCAGTGAGAGAGAGTGTCAATGACTGAGAGAGTGTCAGTGAGAGAGAGAATGTCAGTGAGAGAGAGAGTGTCAGTGAGAGAGTGTCAGTGAGAGAGAGTGTCAGTGAGAGAGAGTGTCACTGAGAGAGAGTGTCAGTGAGAGAGAGAGTGTCACTGAGAGAGAGAGTGTCACTGAGAGAGAGTGTCAGTGAGAGAGTGTCAGTGAGAGAGAGAGTGTCAGTGAGAGAGAGTGTCAGTGAGAGAGTGTCAGTGAGAGAGAGTGTCAGTGAGAGAGAGAGTGTCACTGAGAGAGAGTGTCAGTGAGAGAGAGAGTGTCAGTGAGAGAGAGAGTGTCACTGAGAGAGAGAGTGTCAGTGAGAGAGAGTGTCAGTGAGAGAGAGAGTGTCAGTGAGAGAGAGTGTCAGTGAGAGAGTGTCAGTGAGAGAGAGAGTGTCAGTGAGAGAGAGAGTGTCAGTGAGAGAGTGTCAGTGAGAGAGAGAATGTCAGTGAGAGAGAGAGTGTCAGTGAGAGAGAGTGTCAGTGAGAGAGAGTATGTCAGTGAGAGAGAGAGTTTCAGTGAGACAGAATGTCAGTGAGAGAGAGTCAGTGACAGAGAGAGTCAGTGAGAGAGAGTATGTCAGTGAGAGAGAGAGTTTCAGTGAGACAGAATGTCAGTGAGAGAGAGTCAGTGACAGAGAGAGTCAGTGAGAGAGAGAATGTCAGTGAGAGAGAGTGTCAGTGAGAGAGAGTGTCAGTGAGAGAGAGTATGTCAGTGAGAGAGAGAGTTTCAGTGAGACAGAATGTCAGTGAGAGAGAGTCAGTGACAGAGAGAGTCAGTGAGAGAGAGTGTGTCAGTGAGAGAATGTCAGTGAGAGAGAGAGTGTCAGTGAGAGAGAGAATGTCAGTGAGAGAGAGAGTTTCAGTGAGAGAGTGAGTGTCAGTGAGAGAGAGTGTCAATGACAGAGAGAGTGTCAGTGAGAGAGACAATATCAGTGAGAGAGTGAGTGTCAGTGAGAGAGAGTGTCAATGACAGAGAGAGTGTCTGTGAGAGAGAGTGTCAGTGAGAGAATGTCATTGAGAGAATGTCAGTGAGAGAGCGATTGCCAGTGAGAGAGAGAGTGTCAGTGAGAGAGAGAATGTGTCAGTGAGAGAGAGAGTTTCAGTGAGACAGAATGTCAGTGAGAGAGAGTCAGTGATAGAGAGAGTCAGTGAGAGAGAGAGTGTCAGTGAGAGAATGTCATTGAGAGAGAGAGTGTCAGTGAGAGAGTGTCAGTGAGAGAGAGAATGTCAGTGAGAGAGTGTCAGTGAGAGAGAGAATGTCAGTGAGAGAGAGAGGGTCAGTGAGACAGAATGTCAGTGAGAGAGAGTGTCAGTGAGAGAGAGAGTGTCAGTGAGAGAAAGTGTCAGTGAGAGAGAGAGTGTCAGTGTGAGAGAGAATGTCAGTGAGAGAGAGTGTCAGTGAGAGAGAGAGTGTCAGTGAGAGAGAGAGTCAGTGAGAGAGAGAGTGTCAGTGAGAGAGAATGTCAGTGAGAGAGAGTGTCAGTGAGAGAGAGAGTGTCAGTGAGAGAGAATGACAGTGAGAGAGAGAGTGTCAGTGAGAGAGAATGTCAGTGAGAGAGAGATTGCCAGTGAGAGAGAGAGTGTCAGTGAGACAGAATGTCAGTGAGAGAGAGTCAGTGATAGAGAGAGTCAGTGAGAGAGAGAGTGTCAGTGAGAGAATGTCAGTGAGAGAGAGAGTGTCAGTGAGAGAATGTCAGTGAGAGAGAGAGTTTCAGTGAGAGAGTGAGTGTCAGTGAGAGAGAGTGTCAATGACAGAGTGTCAGTGAGAGAGAGAATGTCAGTGAGAGAGTGAGTGTCAGTGAGAGAGAGTGTCAATGACAGAGTGTCGGTGAGAGAGAGAATGTCAGTGAGAGAGAGAGTGTCTGTGAGAGAGAGTGTCAGTGAGAGAATGTCAGTGAGAGAGAGAGTGTCAGTGAGAGAATGTCAGTGAGAGAGAGAGTTTCAGTGAGAGAGTGAGTGTCAGTGAGAGAGAGTGTCAATGACAGAGTGTCAGTGAGAGAGAGAATGTCAGTGAGAGAGTGAGTGTCAGTGAGAGAGAGTGTCAATGACAGAGTGTCGGTGAGAGAGAGAATGTCAGTGAGAGAGAGAGTGTCAGTGAGAGAGAGTGTCAGTGAGAGAATGTCATTGAGAGAATGTCAGTGAGAGAGAGATTGCCAGTGAGAGAGAGAGTGTCAGTGAGAGAGAGGGTCAGTGAGAGAGAGAGTGTCAGTGAGAGAGAATGTCAGTGAGAGAGAGAGTGTCAGTGAGAGAGAATGTCAGTGAGAGAGAGATTGCCAGTGAGAGAGAGAGTGTCAGTGAGACAGAATGTCAGTGAGAGAGAATGTCAGTGATAGAGAGAGTCAGTGAGAGAGAGAGTGTCAGTGAGAGAATGTCAGTGAGAGAGAGAGTGTCAGTGAGAGAGAGAATGTCAGTGAGAGAGAGTGTCAGTGAGAGAGTGTCAATGAGAGAGAGTGTCAGTGAGAGAGAGAGTGTCAGTGAGAGAGAGTGTCAGTGACAGAGTGTCAGTGAGAGAGAGTGTCAGTGAGAGAGAGAGTGTCACTGAGAGAGAGAGTGTCAGTGAGAGAGAGTGTCAGTGAGAGAGAGAGTGTCAGTGAGAGAGAGTGTCAGTGAGAGAGTGTCAGTGAGAGAGAGAGTGTCAGTGAGAGAGAGTGTCAGTGAGAGAGAGTGTCAGTGAGAGAGAGTATGTCAGTGAGAGAGAGAGTTTCAGTGAGACAGAATGTCAGTGAGAGAGAGTCAGTGACAGAGAGAGTCAGTGAGAGAGAGTGTGTCAGTGAGAGAATGTCAGTGAGAGAGAGAGTGTCAGTGAGAGAGAGTGTCAATGACAGAGAGAGTGTCAGTGAGAGAGACAATGTCAGTGAGAGAGTGAGTGTCAGTGAGAGAGAGTGTCAATGACAGAGAGAGTGTCTGTGAGAGAGAGTGTCAGTGAGAGAATGTCATTGAGAGAATGTCAGTGAGAGAGAGATTGCCAGTGAGAGAGAGAGTGTCAGTGAGAGAGAGAATGTGTCAGTGAGAGAGAGTTTCAGTGAGACAGAATGTCAGTGAGAGAGAGTCAGTGACAGAGAGAGTCAGTGAGAGAGAGAGTGTCAGTGAGAGAATGTCATTGAGAGAGAGAGTGTCAGTGAGAGAGAGAGTGTCAGTGAGAGAGAGTGTCAGTGAGAGAGAGAATGTCAGTGAGAGAGTGTCAGTGAGAGAGAGAATGTCAGTGAGAGAGAGAGTGTCAGTGAGACAGAATGTCAGTGAGAGAGAGTGTCAGTGAGAGAAAGTGTCAGTGAGAGAGAGAGTGTCAGTGTGAGAGAGAATGTCAGTGAGAGAGAGTGTCAGTGAGAGAGAGAGTGTCAGTGAGACAGAATGTCAGTGAGAGAGAGAGTGTCAGTGAGACAGAATGTCAGTGAGAGAGAGTGTCAGTGAGAGAGAGAGTGTCAGTGACAGCGAGTGTCAGTGAGTGAGAGAGTGTTACTGAGAGAGAGTGTCAGTGAGAGAGTATCAGTGAGAGAGAGTGTCAGTGAGAGAGAGAGTGTCAGTGAGAGAGTGTCAGTGAGAGAGAGTGTCAGTGAGAGAGAGAGTGTCAGTGAGAGAGTGTCAGTGAGAGAGAATGTCAGTGAGAGAGAGAGTGTCAGTGGGAGAGAGTGTCACTGAGAGAGAGTGTCAGTGAGAGAGTGTCAGTGAGAGAGAGAGTGTCAGTGAGAGAGAGTGTCAGTGAGAGAGTGTCAGTGAGAGAGAGTGTCAGTGAGAGAGAGAGTGTCACTGAGAGAGTGTCAGTGAGAGAGAGATTGCCAGTGAGAGAGAGAGTGTCAGTGAGAGTGTCAGTGAGAGAGAGTGTCAGTGAGAGAGAGTGTCACTGAGAGAGAGTGTCAGTGAGAGAGTGTCAGTGAGAGAGAGAGTGTCAGTGAGAGAGAGTGTCAGTGAGAGAGTGTCAGTGAGAGAGAGTGTCAGTGAGAGAGAGAGTGTCACTGAGAGAGTGTCAGTGAGAGAGAGAGTGTCAGTGAGAGAGAGAGTCAGTGAGAGAGAGTGTGTCAGTGAGAGAATGTCAGTGAGAGAGAGAGTGTCAGTGAGAGAGAGAATGTCAGTGAGAGAGAGAGTTTCAGTGAGAGAGTGAGTGTCAGTGAGAGAGAGTGTCAATGACAGAGAGAGTGTCAATGACAGAGAGAGTGTCAGTGAGAGAGACAATGTCAGTGAGAGAGTGAGTGTCAGTGAGAGAGAGTGTCAATGACAGAGAGAGTGTCTGTGAGAGAGAGTGTCAGTGAGAGAATGTCATTGAGAGAATGTCAGTGAGAGAGAGATTGCCAGTGAGAGAGAGAGTGTCAGTGAGAGAGAGAATGTCAGTGAGAGAGAGAGTTTCAGTGAGAGAGTGAGTGTCAGTGAGAGAGAGTGTCAATGACAGAGAGAGTGTCAATGACAGAGAGAGTGTCAGTGAGAGAGACAATGTCAGTGAGAGAGTGAGTGTCAGTGAGAGAGAGTGTCAATGACAGAGAGAGTGTCTGTGAGAGAGAGTGTCAGTGAGAGAATGTCATTGAGAGAATGTCAGTGAGAGAGAGATTGCCAGTGAGAGAGAGAGTGTCAGTGAGAGAGTGTCAGTGAGAGAGAGTGTCAGTGAGAGAGAGTGTCACTGAGAGAGAGTGTCAGTGAGAGAGAGAGTCAGTGAGAGAGAGAGTGTCACTGAGAGAGAGTGTCAGTGAGAGAGTGTCAGTGAGAGAGAGAGTGTCAGTGAGAGAGAGTGTCAGTGAGAGAGTGTCAGTGAGAGAGAGTGTCAGTGAGAGAGAGAGTGTCACTGAGAGAGTGTCAGTGAGAGAGAGAGTGTCAGTGAGAGAGAGAGTCAGTGAGAGAGAGAGTGTCACTGAGAGAGAGTGTCAGTGAGAGAGTGTCAGTGAGAGAGAGAGTGTCAGTGAGAGAGAGTGTCAGTGAGAGAGTGTCAGTGAGAGAGAGTGTCAGTGAGAGAGAGAGTGTCACTGAGAGAGAGAGTGTCAGTGAGAGAGAGTGTCAGTGAGAGAGAGAGTGTCAGTGAGAGAGAGTGTCAGTGAGAGAGTGTCAGTGAGAGAGAGAGTGTCAGTGAGAGAGTGTCAGTGAGAGAGAGAATGTCAGTGAGAGAGAGAGTGTCAGTGAGAGAGATTGTCAGTGAGAGAGAGAGTGTCAGTGAGAGAGAGAGTGTCAGTGAGAGAGAGAATATCAGTGAGAGAGAGTGTCAGTGAGAGAGAGAGTGTCAGTGAGAGAGATTGTCAGTGAGAGAGACTGTCTGTGAGAGAGAGATTGTCAGTGAGAGAGAGTATGTCAGTGAGAGAGAGAGTTTCAGTGAGACAGAATGTCAGTGAGAGAGAGTCAGTGACAGAGAGAGTCAGTGAGAGAGAGTGTGTCAGTGAGAGAATGTCAGTGAGAGAGAGAGTGTCAGTGAGAGAGAGAATGTCAGTGAGAGAGAGAGTTTCAGTGAGAGAGTGAGTGTCAGTGAGAGAGAGTGTCAATGACAGAGAGAGTGTCAGTGAGAGAGACAATGTCAGTGAGAGAGTGAGTGTCAGTGAGAGAGAGTGTCAATGACAGAGAGAGTGTCTGTGAGAGAGAGTGTCAGTGAGAGAATGTCATTGAGAGAATGTCAGTGAGAGAGAGATTGCCAGTGAGAGAGAGAGTGTCAGTGAGAGAGAGAATGTGTCAGTGAGAGAGAGAGTTTCCGTGAGACAGAATGTCAGTGAGAGAGAGTCAGTGATAGAGAGAGTCAGTGAGAGAGAGAGTGTCAGTGAGAGAATGTCATTGAGAGAGAGAGTGTCAGTGAGAGAGAGAGTGTCAGTGAGAGAGAGAATGTCAGTGAGAGAGTGTCAGTGAGAGAGAGAATGTCAGTGAGAGAGAGAGGGTCAGTGAGACAGAATGTCAGTGAGAGAGAGTGTCAGTGAGAGAGAGAGTGTCAGTGAGACAGAATGTCAGTGAGAGAGAGTGTCAGTGAGAGAGAGAATGTCAGTGAGAGAGAGAGTGTCAGTGAGAGAGAGTGTCAGTGAGAGAATGCCATTGAGAGCATGTCAGTGAGAGAGAGAGTGTCAGTGAGAGAGAATGTCAGTGAGAGAGTGTCAGTGAGAGAGAGAGTGTCAGTGAGAGAGAGTGTCAGTGAGAGAGAGAGTGTCAGTGAGAGAGAGTGTCAGTGAGAGAGTGTCAGTGAGAGAGAGAGTGTCAGTGAGAGAGAGTGTCAGTGAGAGAGTGTCAGTGAGAGAGAGAATGTCAGTGAGAGAGAGAGTGTCAGTGAGAGAGAGTGTCAGTGAGAGAGAGTATGTCAGTGAGAGAGAGAGTTTCAGTGAGACAGAATGTCAGTGAGAGAGTGCCAGTGACAGAGAGAGTCAGTGAGAGAGAGTGTGTCAGTGAGAGAATGTCAGTGAGAGAGAGAGTGTCAGTGAGAGAGAGAATGTCAGTGAGAGAGAGAGTTTCAGTGAGAGAGTGAGTGTCAGTGAGAGAGAGTGTCAATGACAGAGAGAGTGTCAATGACAGAGAGAGTGTCAGTGAGAGAGACAATGTCAGTGAGAGAGTGAGTGTCAGTGAGAGAGAGTGTCAATGACAGAGAGAGTGTCTGTGAGAGAGAGTGTCAGTGAGAGAATGTCATTGAGAGAATGTCAGTGAGAGAGAGATTGCCAGTGAGAGAGAGAGTGTCAGTGAGAGAGTGTCAGTGAGAGAGAGTGTCAGTGAGAGAGAGTGTCACTGAGAGAGAGTGTCAGTGAGAGAGAGAGTCAGTGAGAGAGAGAGTGTCACTGAGAGAGAGTGTCAGTGAGAGAGTGTCAGTGAGAGAGAGAGTGTCAGTGAGAGAGAGTGTCAGTGAGAGAGTGTCAGTGAGAGAGAGTGTCAGTGAGAGAGCGAGTGTCACTGAGAGAGTGTCAGTGAGAGAGAGAGTGTCAGTGAGAGAGAGAGTCAGTGAGAGAGAGAGTGTCACTGAGAGAGAGTGTCAGTGAGAGAGTGTCAGTGAGAGAGAGAGTGTCAGTGAGAGAGAGTGTCAGTGAGAGAGTGTCAGTGAGAGAGAGTGTCAGTGAGAGAGAGAGTGTAACTGAGAGAGAGAGTGTCAGTGAGAGAGAGTGTCAGTGAGAGAGAGAGTGTCAGTGAGAGAGAGTGTCAGTGAGAGAGTGTCAGTGAGAGAGAGAGTGTCAGTGAGAGAGTGTCAGTGAGAGAGAGAATGTCAGTGAGAGAGAGAGTGTCAGTGAGAGAGAGTGTCAGTGAGAGAGAGTGTCAGTGAGAGAGAGTATGTCAGTGAGAGAGAGAGTTTCAGTGAGACAGAATGTCAGTGAGAGAGAGTCAGTGACAGAGAGAGTCAGTGAGAGAGAGTGTGTCAGTGAGAGAATGTCAGTGAGAGAGAGAGTGTCAGTGAGAGAGAGAATGTCAGTGAGAGAGAGAGTTTCAGTGAGAGAGTGAGTGTCAGTGAGAGAGAGTGTCAATGACAGAGAGAGTGTCAGTGAGAGAGACAATGTCAGTGAGAGAGTGAGTGTCAGTGAGAGAGAGTGTCAATGACAGAGAGAGTGTCTGTGAGAGAGAGTGTCAGTGAGAGAATGTCATTGAGAGAATGTCAGTGAGAGAGAGATTGCCAGTGAGAGAGAGAGTGTCAGTGAGAGAGAGAATGTGTCAGTGAGAGAGAGAGTTTCCGTGAGACAGAATGTCAGTGAGAGAGAGTCAGTGATAGAGAGAGTCAGTGAGAGAGAGAGTGTCAGTGAGAGAATGTCATTGAGAGAGAGAGTGTCAGTGAGAAAGAGAGTGTCAGTGAGAGAGAGAATGTCAGTGAGAGAGTGTCAGTGAGAGAGAGAATGTCAGTGAGAGAGAGAGGGTCAGTGAGACAGAATGTCAGTGAGAGAGAGTGTCAGTGAGAGAGAGAGTGTCAGTGAGAGAAAGTGTCAGTGAGAGAGAGAGTGTCAGTGTGAGAGAGAATGTCAGTGAGAGAGAGTGTCAGTGAGAGAGAGAGTGTCAGTGAGACAGAATGTCAGTGAGAGAGAGAGTGTCAGTGAGACAGAATGTCAGTGAGAGAGAGTGTCAGTGAGAGAGAGAATGTCAGTGAGAGAGAGAGTGTCAGTGAGAGAGAGTGTCAGTGAGAGAATGCCATTGAGAGCATGTCAGTGAGAGAGAGAGTGTCAGTGAGAGAGAATGTCAGTGAGAGAGAGAGTGTCAGTGAGAGAGTGAGTGTCAGTGAGAGAGAGTGTCAATGACTGAGAGAGTGTCAGTGAGAGAGAGAATGTCAGTGAGAGAGAGAGTGTCAGTGAGAGAGTGTCAGTGAGAGAGAGTGTCAGTGAGAGAGAGTGTCACTGAGAGAGAGTGTCAGTGAGAGAGAGAGTGTCACTGAGAGAGAGAGTGTCACTGAGAGAGAGTGTCAGTGAGAGAGTGTCAGTGAGAGAGAGAGTGTCAGTGAGAGAGAGTGTCAGTGAGAGAGTGTCAGTGAGAGAGAGTGTCAGTGAGAGAGAGAGTGTCACTGAGAGAGAGTGTCAGTGAGAGAGAGAGTGTCAGTGAGAGAGAGAGTGTCACTGAGAGAGAGAGTGTCAGTGAGAGAGAGTGTCAGTGAGAGAGAGAGTGTCAGTGAGAGAGAATGTCAGTGAGAGAGTGTCAGTGAGAGAGAGAGTGTCAGTGAGAGAGAGAGTGTCAGTGAGAGAGTGTCAGTGAGAGAGAGAATGTCAGTGAGAGAGAGAGTGTCAGTGAGAGAGAGTGTCAGTGAGAGAGAGTATGTCAGTGAGAGAGAGAGTTTCAGTGAGACAGAATGTCAGTGAGAGAGAGTCAGTGACAGAGAGAGTCAGTGAGAGAGAGTATGTCAGTGAGAGAGAGAGTTTCAGTGAGACAGAATGTCAGTGAGAGAGAGTCAGTGACAGAGAGAGTCAGTGAGAGAGAGAATGTCAGTGAGAGAGAGTGTCAGTGAGAGAGAGTGTCAGTGAGAGAGAGTATGTCAGTGAGAGAGAGAGTTTCAGTGAGACAGAATGTCAGTGAGAGAGAGTCAGTGACAGAGAGAGTCAGTGAGAGAGAGTGTGTCAGTGAGAGAATGTCAGTGAGAGAGAGAGTGTCAGTGAGAGAGAGAATGTCAGTGAGAGAGAGAGTTTCAGTGAGAGAGTGAGTGTCAGTGAGAGAGAGTGTCAATGACAGAGAGAGTGTCAGTGAGAGAGACAATATCAGTGAGAGAGTGAGTGTCAGTGAGAGAGAGTGTCAATGACAGAGAGAGTGTCTGTGAGAGAGAGTGTCAGTGAGAGAATGTCATTGAGAGAATGTCAGTGAGAGAGCGATTGCCAGTGAGAGAGAGAGTGTCAGTGAGAGAGAGAATGTGTCAGTGAGAGAGAGAGTTTCAGTGAGACAGAATGTCAGTGAGAGAGAGTCAGTGATAGAGAGAGTCAGTGAGAGAGAGAGTGTCAGTGAGAGAATGTCATTGAGAGAGAGAGTGTCAGTGAGAGAGTGTCAGTGAGAGAGAGAATGTCAGTGAGAGAGTGTCAGTGAGAGAGAGAATGTCAGTGAGAGAGAGAGGGTCAGTGAGACAGAATGTCAGTGAGAGAGAGTGTCAGTGAGAGAGAGAGTGTCAGTGAGAGAAAGTGTCAGTGAGAGAGAGAGTGTCAGTGTGAGAGAGAATGTCAGTGAGAGAGAGTGTCAGTGAGAGAGAGTCAGTGATAGAGAGAGTCAGTGAGAGAGAGAGTGTCAGTGAGAGAATGTCAGTGAGAGAGAGAGTTTCAGTGAGAGAGTGAGTGTCAGTGAGAGAGAGTGTCAATGACAGAGTGTCAGTGAGAGAGAGAATGTCAGTGAGAGAGTGAGTGTCAGTGAGAGAGAGTGTCAATGACAGAGTGTCGGTGAGAGAGAGAATGTCAGTGAGAGAGAGAGTGTCTGTGAGAGAGAGTGTCAGTGAGAGAATGTCAGTGAGAGAGAGAGTGTCAGTGAGAGAATGTCAGTGAGAGAGAGAGTTTCAGTGAGAGAGTGAGTGTCAGTGAGAGAGAGTGTCAATGACAGAGTGTCAGTGAGAGAGAGAATGTCAGTGAGAGAGTGAGTGTCAGTGAGAGAGAGTGTCAATGACAGAGTGTCGGTGAGAGAGAGAATGTCAGTGAGAGAGAGAGTGTCAGTGAGAGAGAGTGTCAGTGAGAGAATGTCATTGAGAGAATGTCAGTGAGAGAGAGATTGCCAGTGAGAGAGAGAGTGTCAGTGAGAGAGAGGGTCAGTGAGAGAGAGAGTGTCAGTGAGAGAGAATGTCAGTGAGAGAGAGAGTGTCAGTGAGAGAGAATGTCAGTGAGAGAGAGATTGCCAGTGAGAGAGAGAGTGTCAGTGAGACAGAATGTCAGTGAGAGAGAATGTCAGTGATAGAGAGAGTCAGTGAGAGAGAGAGTGTCAGTGAGAGAATGTCAGTGAGAGAGAGAGTGTCAGTGAGAGAGAGAATGTCAGTGAGAGAGAGTGTCAGTGAGAGAGTGTCAATGAGAGAGAGTGTCAGTGAGAGAGAGAGTGTCAGTGAGAGAGAGTGTCAGTGACAGAGTGTCAGTGAGAGAGAGTGTCAGTGAGAGAGAGAGTGTCACTGAGAGAGAGAGTGTCAGTGAGAGAGAGTGTCAGTGAGAGAGAGAGTGTCAGTGAGAGAGAGTGTCAGTGAGAGAGTGTCAGTGAGAGAGAGAGTGTCAGTGAGAGAGAGTGTCAGTGAGAGAGAGTGTCAGTGAGAGAGAGTATGTCAGTGAGAGAGAGAGTTTCAGTGAGACAGAATGTCAGTGAGAGAGAGTCAGTGACAGAGAGAGTCAGTGAGAGAGAGTGTGTCAGTGAGAGAATGTCAGTGAGAGAGAGAGTGTCAGTGAGAGAGAGTGTCAATGACAGAGAGAGTGTCAGTGAGAGAGACAATGTCAGTGAGAGAGTGAGTGTCAGTGAGAGAGAGTGTCAATGACAGAGAGAGTGTCTGTGAGAGAGAGTGTCAGTGAGAGAATGTCATTGAGAGAATGTCAGTGAGAGAGAGATTGCCAGTGAGAGAGAGAGTGTCAGTGAGAGAGAGAATGTGTCAGTGAGAGAGAGTTTCAGTGAGACAGAATGTCAGTGAGAGAGAGTCAGTGACAGAGAGAGTCAGTGAGAGAGAGAGTGTCAGTGAGAGAATGTCATTGAGAGAGAGAGTGTCAGTGAGAGAGAGAGTGTCAGTGAGAGAGAGTGTCAGTGAGAGAGAGAATGTCAGTGAGAGAGTGTCAGTGAGAGAGAGAATGTCAGTGAGAGAGAGAGTGTCAGTGAGACAGAATGTCAGTGAGAGAGAGTGTCAGTGAGAGAAAGTGTCAGTGAGAGAGAGAGTGTCAGTGTGAGAGAGAATGTCAGTGAGAGAGAGTGTCAGTGAGAGAGAGAGTGTCAGTGAGACAGAATGTCAGTGAGAGAGAGAGTGTCAGTGAGACAGAATGTCAGTGAGAGAGAGTGTCAGTGAGAGAGAGAGTGTCAGTGACAGCGAGTGTCAGTGAGTGAGAGAGTGTTACTGAGAGAGAGTGTCAGTGAGAGAGTATCAGTGAGAGAGAGTGTCAGTGAGAGAGAGAGTGTCAGTGAGAGAGTGTCAGTGAGAGAGAGTGTCAGTGAGAGAGAGAGTGTCAGTGAGAGAGTGTCAGTGAGAGAGAATGTCAGTGAGAGAGAGAGTGTCAGTGGGAGAGAGTGTCAGTGAGAGAATGTCATTGAGAGAATGTCAGTGAGAGAGGGATTGCCAGTGAGAGAGAGAGTGTCAGTGAGACAGAATGTCAGTGAGAGAGAGTCAGTGATAGAGAGAGTCAGTGAGAGAGAGAGTGTCATTGAGAGAATGTCAGTGAGAGAGAGAGTGTCAGTGAGAGAGAGAATGTCAGTGAGAGAGAGAGTTTCACTGAGAGAGTGAGTGTCAGTGAGAGAGAGTGTCAATGACAGAGAGAGTGTCAGTGAGAGAGAGAATGTCAGTGAGAGAGTGAGTGTCAGTGAGAGAGAGTGTCAATGACAGAGTGTCAGTGAGAGAGAGAATGTCAGTGAGAGAGAGAGTGTCTGTGAGAGAGAGTGTCAGTGAGAGAATGTCATTGAGAGAATGTCAGTGAGAGAGAGATTGCCAGTGAGAGAGAGAGTGTCAGTGAGAGAGAGGGTCAGTGGGAGAGAGTGTCAGTGAGAGACAGAGTATGTCAGTGAGAGAGAGAGTTTCAGTGAGACAGAATGTCAGTGAGAGAGAGTCAGTGATAGAGAGAGTCAGTGAGAGAGAGAGTGTCAGTGAGAGAATGTCATTGAGAGAGAGAGAGTGTCAGTGAGAGAGAGAGTGTCAGTGAGAGAGAGAATGTCAGTGAGAGAATGTCAGTGAGAGAGAGAATGTCAGTGAGAGAGAGAATGTCAGTGAGAGAGAGAGGGTCAGTGAGACAGAATGTCAGTGAGAGAGAGTGTCAGTGAGAGAGAGAGTGTCAGTGTGAGAGAGAATGTCAGTGAGAGAGAGTGTCAGTGAGAGAGAGAGTGTCAGTGAGACAGAATGTCAGTGTGAGAGAGAGAGTCAGTGAGAGAGAGAGTGTCAGTGAGAGAAAATGTCAGGGAGAGAGAGTGTCAGTGAAAGAGAGAGTGTCAGTGAGAGAGAGTGTCAGTGAGAGAGTGTCAGTGAGAGAGAGTGTCAGTGAGAGAGAGTGTCAGTGAGAGAGAGCGTGTCATTGAGAGAGAATGTCAGTGAGAGAGAGAGTGTCAGTGAGAGAGAGTGTCAGTGAGAGAGTGTCAGTGAGAGAGAGAGTGTCAGTGACAGAGAGTGTCAGTGAGAGAGAGAGTGTCACTGAGAGAGAGTGTCAGTGAGAGAGTGACAGTGAGAGAGAGTGTCAGTGAGAGAGAGAGTGTCAGTGAGAGAGTGTCAGTGAGAGAGAGTGTCAGTGAGAGAGTGTCAGTGAGAGAGAGGGTGTCAGTGAGAGAGAGACAGTGAGACAGAGAGTGTCAGTGAGAGAGAATATCAGTGAGAGAGAGAATGGCAGTGAGAGAGAGAGTGTCAGTGAGAGAGAATGTCAGTGAGAGAGAGAGTGTCAGTGGGAGAGAGTGTCAGTGAGGGAATGTCATTGAGAGAATGTCAGTGAGAGAGAGATTGCCAGTGAGAGAGAGAGTGTCAGTGAGAGAGAGTATGTCAGTGAGAGAGAGAGTTTCAGAGAGACAGAATGTCAGTGAGAGAGAGTCAGTGACAGAGAGAGTCAGTGAGAGAGAGTGTGTCAGTGAGAGAATGTCAGTGAGAGAGTGTCAGTGAGAGAGAGAATGTCAGTGAGAGAGAGAGTTTCAGTGAGAGAGTGAGTGTCAGTGAGAGAGAGTGTCAATGACAGAGAGAGTGTCAGTGAGAGAGACAATGTCAGTGAGAGAGTGAGTGTCAGTGAGAGAGAGCGTCAATGACAGAGAGAGTGTCTGTGAGAGAGAGTGTCAGTGAGAGAATGTCATTGAGAGAATGTCAGTGAGTGAGAGATTTCCAGTGAGAGAGAGTGTCAGTGAGAGAGAGGGTCAGTGAGAGAGAGTGTCAGTGAGAGAGTGTCATTGAGAGAGAGAGTGTCAGTGAGAGAGAGAGTGTCAGTGAGAGAGAGTGTCAGTGAGAGAGAGAATGTCAGTGAGAGAGTGTCAGTGAGAGAGAGAATGTCAGTGAGAGAGAGAGGGTCAGTGAGACAGAATGTCAGTGAGAGAGAGTGTCAGTGAGAGAGAGATTGTCAGTGAGAGAAAGTGTCAGTGAGAGAGAGAGTGTCAGTGAGAGAGAGTGTCAGTGAGAGAGAGAATGTCAGTGAGAGAGTGTCACTGAGAGAGAGAATGTCAGTGAGAGTGAGAGGGTCAGTGAGACAGAATGTCAGTGAGAGAGAGTGTCAGTGAGAGAGAGAATATGTCAGTGAGAGAGAGAGTTTCAGTGAGACAGAATGTCAGTGAGAGAGAGTCATTAATAGAGAGAGTCAGTGAGAGAGAGAGTGTCAGTGAGAGAATGTCATTGAGAGAGAGAGTGTCAGTGAGAGAGAGAGTGTCAGTGAGAGAGAGTGTCAGTGAGAGAGAGAATGTCAGTGAGAGAGTGTCAGTGAGAGAGAGAATGTCAGTGAGAGAGAGAGGGTCAGTGAGACAGAATGTCAGTGAGAGAGAGTGTCAGTGAGAGAGAGAGTGTCAGTGAGAGAAAGTGTCAGTGAGAGAGAGAGTGTCAGTGTGAGAGAGAATGTCAGTGAGAGAGAGTGTCAGTGAGAGAGAGATTGTCAGCGAGACAGAATGTCAGTGAGAGAGAGAGTGTCAGTGAGACAGAATGTCAGTGAGAGAGAGTGTCAGTGAGAGAGAGAGTGTCAGTGAGACAGAATGTCAGTGAGAGAGAGAGTGTCAGTGAGAGAGAGAGTCAGTGAGAGAGAGAGTGTCAGTGAGAGAGAATGTCAGTGAGAGAGAGTGTCAGTGAAAGAGAAAGTGTCAGTGAGAGAGAGAGTGTCAGTGAGAGAGAATGTCAGTTAGAGAGAGAGTGTCAGTGAGAGAGAATGTCAGTGAGAGAGAGAGTCAGTGAGAGAGAGAGTGTCAGTGAGAGAGAATGTCAGTGAGAGAGAGAGTGTCAGTGAGAGAGAGAGTCAGTGAGACAGAATGTCAGTGAGAGAGAGAGTGTCAGTGAGAGAGAGAGTGTCAGTGAGAGTGTGTCAGTGAGAGAGAGTGTCAGTGAGAGAGAGAGTCAGTGAGACAGAGAGTGTCAGTGAGAGAGAGAATGTCAGTGAGAGAGAGAGTGTCAGTGAGAGAGAGAGTGTCAGTGAGAGAGAATGTCAGTGAGAGAGAGAGTGTCAGTGGGAGAGAGTGTCAGTGAGAGAATGTCATTGAGAGAATGTCAGTGAGAGAGAGATTGCCAGTGAGAGAGAGAGTGTCAGTGAGACAGAATGTCAGTGAGAGAGAGTCAGTGATAGAGAGAGTCAGTGAGAGAGAGAGTGTCATTGAGAGAATGTCAGTGAGAGAGAGAGAGTGTCAGTGAGAGAGAGAATGTCAGTGAGAGAGAGAGTTTTAGTGAGAGAGTGAGTGTCAGTGAGAGAGAGTGTCAATGACAGAGTGTCAGTGAGAGAGAGTGTCAGTGAGAGAGTGTCAGTGAGAGAGAGGGTGTCAGTGAGAGAGAGACAGTGAGACAGAGAGTGTCAGTGAGAGAGAATATCAGTGAGAGAGAGAATGTCAGTGAGAGAGAGAGTGTCAGTGAGAGAGAGTGTCAGTGAGAGAGAGAGTGTCAGTGGGAGAGAGTGTCAGTGAGGGAATGTCATTGAGAGAATGTCAGTGAGAGAGAGATTGCCAGTGAGAGAGAGAGTGTCAGTGAGAGAGAGTATGTCAGTGAGAGAGAGAGTTTCAGAGAGACAGAATGTCAGTGAGAGAGAGTCAGTGACAGAGAGAGTCAGTGAGAGAGAGTGTGTCAGTGAGAGAGAGAGTGTCACTGAGAGAGAGTGTCAGTGAGAGAGAGAGTGTCACTGAGAGAGAGAGTGTCAGTGAGAGAGAGTGTCAGTGAGAGAGAGAGTGTCAGTGAGAGAGAGTGTCAGTGAGAGAGTGTCAGTGAGAGAGAGAGTGTCAGTGAGAGAGAGAGTGTCAGTGAGAGAGTGTCAGTGAGAGAGAGAATGTCAGTGAGAGAGAGAGTGTCAGTGAGAGAGAGTATGTCAGTGAGAGAGAGAGTTTCAGTGAGACAGAATGTCAGTGAGAGAGAGTCAGTGACAGAGAGAGTCAGTGAGAGAGAGTGTGTCAGTGAGAGAATGTCAGTGAGAGAGAGAGTGTCAGTGAGAGAGAGAATGTCAGTGAGAGAGAGAGTTTCAGTGAGAGAGTGAGTGTCAGTGAGAGAGAGTGTCAATGACAGAGAGAGTGTCAGTGAGAGAGACAATATCAGTGAGAGAGTGAGTGTCAGTGAGAGAGAGTGTCAATGACAGAGAGAGTGTCTGTGAGAGAGAGTGTCAGTGAGAGAATGTCATTGAGAGAATGTCAGTGAGAGAGCGATTGCCAGTGAGAGAGAGAGTGTCAGTGAGAGAGAGAATGTGTCAGTGAGAGAGAGAGTTTCAGTGAGACAGAATGTCAGTGAGAGAGAGTCAGTGATAGAGAGAGTCAGTGAGAGAGAGAGTGTCAGTGAGAGAATGTCATTGAGAGAGAGAGTGTCAGTGAGAGAGTGTCAGTGAGAGAGAGAATGTCAGTGAGAGAGTGTCAGTGAGAGAGAGAATGTCAGTGAGAGAGAGAGGGTCAGTGAGACAGAATGTCAGTGAGAGAGAGTGTCAGTGAGAGAGAGAGTGTCAGTGAGAGAAAGTGTCAGTGAGAGAGAGAGTGTCAGTGTGAGAGAGAATGTCAGTGAGAGAGAGTGTCAGTGAGAGAGAGAGTGTCAGTGAGAGAGAGAGTCAGTGAGAGAGAGAGTGTCAGTGAGAGAGAATGTCAGTGAGAGAGAGTGTCAGTGAGAGAGAGAGTGTCAGTGAGAGAGAATGACAGTGAGAGAGAGAGTGTCAGTGAGAGAGAATGTCAGTGAGAGAGAGATTGCCAGTGAGAGAGAGAGTGTCAGTGAGACAGAATGTCAGTGAGAGAGAGTCAGTGATAGAGAGAGTCAGTGAGAGAGAGAGTGTCAGTGAGAGAATGTCAGTGAGAGAGAGAGTGTCAGTGAGAGAATGTCAGTGAGAGAGAGAGTTTCAGTGAGAGAGTGAGTGTCAGTGAGAGAGAGTGTCAATGACAGAGTGTCAGTGAGAGAGAGAATGTCAGTGAGAGAGAGAGTGTCAGTGAGAGAGAGTGTCAGTGAGAGAGTGTCAGTGAGAGAGAGAGTGTCAGTGAGAGAGAGAGTGTCAGTGAGAGAGTGTCAGTGAGAGAGAGAATGTCAGTGAGAGAGAGAGTGTCAGTGAGAGAGAGTATGTCAGTGAGAGAGAGAGTTTCAGTGAGACAGAATGTCAGTGAGAGAGAGTCAGTGACAGAGAGAGTCAGTGAGAGAGAGTGTGTCAGTGAGAGAATGTCAGTGAGAGAGAGAGTGTCAGTGAGAGAGAGAATGTCAGTGAGAGAGAGAGTTTCAGTGAGAGAGTGAGTGTCAGTGAGAGAGAGTGTCAATGACAGAGAGAGTGTCAGTGAGAGAGACAATATCAGTGAGAGAGTGAGTGTCAGTGAGAGAGAGTGTCAATGACAGAGAGAGTGTCTGTGAGAGAGAGTGTCAGTGAGAGAATGTCATTGAGAGAATGTCAGTGAGAGAGCGATTGCCAGTGAGAGAGAGAGTGTCAGTGAGAGAGAGAATGTGTCAGTGAGAGAGAGAGTTTCAGTGAGACAGAATGTCAGTGAGAGAGAGTCAGTGATAGAGAGAGTCAGTGAGAGAGAGAGTGTCAGTGAGAGAATGTCATTGAGAGAGAGAGTGTCAGTGAGAGAGTGTCAGTGAGAGAGAGAATGTCAGTGAGAGAGTGTCAGTGAGAGAGAGAATGTCAGTGAGAGAGAGAGGGTCAGTGAGACAGAATGTCAGTGAGAGAGAGTGTCAGTGAGAGAGAGAGTGTCAGTGAGAGAAAGTGTCAGTGAGAGAGAGAGTGTCAGTGTGAGAGAGAATGTCAGTGAGAGAGAGTGTCAGTGAGAGAGAGAGTGTCAGTGAGAGAGAGAGTCAGTGAGAGAGAGAGTGTCAGTGAGAGAGAATGTCAGTGAGAGAGAGTGTCAGTGAGAGAGAGAGTGTCAGTGAGAGAGAATGACAGTGAGAGAGAGAGTGTCAGTGAGAGAGAGTGTCAATGACAGAGTGTCAGTGAGAGAGAGAATGTCAGTGAGAGAGAGAGTGTCAGTGAGAGAGAGTGTCGGTGAGAGAGAGAATGTCAGTGAGAGAGAGAGTGTCAGTGAGAGAGAGAATGTCAGTGAGAGAGAGTGTCAGTGAGAGAGAGAGTGTCAGTGAGAGAGAGAGTCAGTGAGAGAGAGAGTGTCAGTGAGAGAGAATGTCAGTGAGAGAGAGTGTCAGTGAGAGAGAGAGTGTCAGTGAGAGAGAATGACAGTGAGAGAGAGAGTGTCAGTGAGAGAGAGTGTCAATGACAGAGTGTCAGTGAGAGAGAGAATGTCAGTGAGAGAGAGAGTGTCAGTGAGAGAGAGTGTCGGTGAGAGAGAGAATGTCAGTGAGAGAGAGAGTGTCTGTGAGAGAGAGTGTCAGTGAGAGAATGTCAGTGAGAGAGAGAGTGTCAGTGAGAGAATGTCAGTGAGAGAGAGAGTTTCAGTGAGAGAGTGAGTGTCAGTGAGAGAGAGTGTCAATGACAGAGTGTCAGTGAGAGAGAGAATGTCAGTGAGAGAGTGAGTGTCAGTGAGAGAGAGTGTCATAGACAGAGTGTCGGTGAGAGAGAGAATGTCAGTGAGAGAGAGAGTGTCAGTGAGAGAGAGTGTCAGTGAGAGAATGTCATTGAGAGAATGTCAGTGAGAGAGAGATTGCCAGTGAGAGAGAGAGTGTCAGTGAGAGAGAGGGTCAGTGAGAGAGAGAGTGTCAGTGAGAGAGAATGTCAGTGAGAGAGAGAGTGTCAGTGAGAGAGAATGTCAGTGAGAGAGAGATTGCCAGTGAGAGAGAGAGTGTCAGTGAGACAGAATGTCAGTGAGAGAGAATGTCAGTGATAGAGAGAGTCAGTGAGAGAGAGAGTGTCAGTGAGAGAATGTCAGTGAGAGAGAGAGTGTCAGTGAGAGAGAGAATGTCAGTGAGAGAGAGTGTCAGTGAGAGAGTGTCAGTGAGAGAGAGTGTCAGTGAGAGAGAGAGTGTCAGTGAGAGAGAGTGTCAGTGACAGAGTGTCAGTGAGAGAGAGTGTCAGTGAGAGAGAGAGTGTCACTGAGAGAGAGAGTGTCAGTGAGAGAGAGTGTCAGTGAGAGAGAGAGTGTCAGTGAGAGAGAGTGTCAGTGAGAGAGTGTCAGTGAGAGAGAGAGTGTCAGTGAGAGAGAGTGTCAGTGAGAGAGAGTGTCAGTGAGAGAGAGTATGTCAGTGAGAGAGAGAGTTTCAGTGAGACAGAATGTCAGTGAGAGAGAGTCAGTGACAGAGAGAGTCAGTGAGAGAGAGTGTGTCAGTGAGAGAATGTCAGTGAGAGAGAGAGTGTCAGTGAGAGAGAGTGTCAATGACAGAGAGAGTGTCAGTGAGAGAGACAATGTCAGTGAGAGAGTGAGTGTCAGTGAGAGAGAGTGTCAATGACAGAGAGAGTGTCTGTGAGAGAGAGTGTCAGTGAGAGAATGTCATTGAGAGAATGTCAGTGAGAGAGAGATTGCCAGTGAGAGAGAGAGTGTCAGTGAGAGAGAGAATGTGTCAGTGAGAGAGAGTTTCAGTGAGACAGAATGTCAGTGAGAGAGAGTCAGTGACAGAGAGAGTCAGTGAGAGAGAGAGTGTCAGTGAGAGAATGTCATTGAGAGAGAGAGTGTCAGTGAGAGAGAGAGTGTCAGTGAGAGAGAGTGTCAGTGAGAGAGAGAATGTCAGTGAGAGAGTGTCAGTGAGAGAGAGAATGTCAGTGAGAGAGAGAGTGTCAGTGAGACAGAATGTCAGTGAGAGAGAGTGTCAGTGAGAGAAAGTGTCAGTGAGAGAGAGAGTGTCAGTGTGAGAGAGAGTGTCAGTGAGAGAGAGTGTCAGTGAGAGAGAGAGTGTCAGTGAGACAGAATGTCAGTGAGAGAGAGAGTGTCAGTGAGACAGAATGTCAGTGAGAGAGAGTGTCAGTGAGAGAGAGAGTGTCAGTGACAGCGAGTGTCAGTGAGTGAGAGAGTGTTACTGAGAGAGAGTGTCAGTGAGAGAGTATCAGTGAGAGAGAGTGTCAGTGAGAGAGAGAGTGTCAGTGAGAGAGTGTCAGTGAGAGAGAGTGTCAGTGAGAGAGAGAGTGTCAGTGAGAGAGTGTCAGTGAGAGAGAATGTCAGTGAGAGAGAGAGTGTCAGTGGGAGAGAGTGTCAGTGAGAGAATGTCATTGAGAGAATGTCAGTGAGAGAGAGAGTGTCAGTGAGAGAGAGAGTGTCAGTGAGACAGAATGTCAGTGAGAGAGAGTCAGTGATAGAGAGAGTCAGTGAGAGAGAGAGTGTCATTGAGAGAATGTCAGTGAGAGAGAGAGTGTCAGTGAGAGAGAGAATGTCAGTGAGAGAGAGAGTTTCACTGAGAGAGTGAGTGTCAGTGAGAGAGAGTGTCAATGACAGAGAGAGTGTCAGTGAGAGAGAGAATGTCAGTGAGAGAGTGAGTGTCAGTGAGAGAGAGTGTCAATGACAGAGTGTCAGTGAGAGAGAGAATGTCAGTGAGAGAGAGAGTGTCTGTGAGAGAGAGTGTCAGTGAGAGAATGTCATTGAGAGAATGTCAGTGAGAGAGAGATTGCCAGTGAGAGAGAGAGTGTCAGTGAGAGAGAGGGTCAGTGGGAGAGAGTGTCAGTGAGAGACAGAGTATGTCAGTGAGAGAGAGAGTTTCAGTGAGACAGAATGTCAGTGAGAGAGAGTCAGTGATAGAGAGAGTCAGTGAGAGAGAGAGTGTCAGTGAGAGAATGTCATTGAGAGAGAGAGAGTGTCAGTGAGAGAGAGAGTGTCAGTGAGAGAGAGAATGTCAGTGAGAGAATGTCAGTGAGAGAGAGAATGTCAGTGAGAGAGAGAATGTCAGTGAGAGAGAGAGGGTCAGTGAGACAGAATGTCAGTGAGAGAGAGTGTCAGTGAGAGAGAGAGTGTCAGTGTGAGAGAGAATGTCAGTGAGAGAGAGTGTCAGTGAGAGAGAGAGTGTCAGTGAGACAGAATGTCAGTGTGAGAGAGAGAGTCAGTGAGAGAGAGAGTGTCAGTGAGAGAAAATGTCAGGGAGAGAGAGTGTCAGTGAAAGAGAGAGTGTCAGTGAGAGAGAGTGTCAGTGAGAGAGTGTCAGTGAGAGAGAGTGTCAGTGAGAGAGAGTGTCAGTGAGAGAGAGCGTGTCATTGAGAGAGAATGTCAGTGAGAGAGAGAGTGTCAGTGAGAGAGAGTGTCAGTGAGAGAGTGTCAGTGAGAGAGAGAGTGTCAGTGACAGAGAGTGTCAGTGAGAGAGAGAGTGTCACTGAGAGAGAGTGTCAGTGAGAGAGTGACAGTGAGAGAGAGTGTCAGTGAGAGAGAGAGTGTCAGTGAGAGAGTGTCAGTGAGAGAGAGTGTCAGTGAGAGAGTGTCAGTGAGAGAGAGGGTGTCAGTGAGAGAGAGACAGTGAGACAGAGAGTGTCAGTGAGAGAGAATATCAGTGAGAGAGAGAATGGCAGTGAGAGAGAGAGTGTCAGTGAGAGAGAATGTCAGTGAGAGAGAGAGTGTCAGTGGGAGAGAGTGTCAGTGAGGGAATGTCATTGAGAGAATGTCAGTGAGAGAGAGATTGCCAGTGAGAGAGAGAGTGTCAGTGAGAGAGAGTATGTCAGTGAGAGAGAGAGTTTCAGAGAGACAGAATGTCAGTGAGAGAGAGTCAGTGACAGAGAGAGTCAGTGAGAGAGAGTGTGTCAGTGAGAGAATGTCAGTGAGAGAGTGTCAGTGAGAGAGAGAATGTCAGTGAGAGAGAGAGTTTCAGTGAGAGAGTGAGTGTCAGTGAGAGAGAGTGTCAATGACAGAGAGAGTGTCAGTGAGAGAGACAATGTCAGTGAGAGAGTGAGTGTCAGTGAGAGAGAGCGTCAATGACAGAGAGAGTGTCTGTGAGAGAGAGTGTCAGTGAGAGAATGTCATTGAGAGAGTGTCAGTGAGTGAGAGATTTCCAGTGAGAGAGAGTGTCAGTGAGAGAGAGGGTCAGTGAGAGAGAGTGTCAGTGAGAGAGTGTCATTGAGAGAGAGAGTGTCAGTGAGAGAGAGAGTGTCAGTGAGAGAGAGTGTCAGTAAGAGAGAGAATGTCAGTGAGAGAGTGTCAGTGAGAGAGAGAATGTCAGTGAGAGAGAGAGGGTCAGTGAGACAGAATGTCAGTGAGAGAGAGTGTCAGTGAGAGAGAGATTGTCAGTGAGAGAAAGTGTCAGTGAGAGAGAGAGTGTCAGTGAGAGAGAGTGTCAGTGAGAGAGAGAATGTCAGTGAGAGAGTGTCACTGAGAGAGAGAATGTCAGTGAGAGTGAGAGGGTCAGTGAGACAGAATGTCAGTGAGAGAGAGTGTCAGTGAGAGAGAGAATATGTCAGTGAGAGAGAGAGTTTCAGTGAGACAGAATGTCAGTGAGAGAGAGTCAGTGATAGAGAGAGTCAGTGAGAGAGAGAGTGTCAGTGAGAGAATGTCATTGAGAGAGAGAGTGTCAGTGAGAGAGAGAGTGTCAGTGAGAGAGAGTGTCAGTGAGAGAGAGAATGTCAGTGAGAGAGTGTCAGTGAGAGAGAGAATGTCAGTGAGAGAGAGAGGGTCAGTGAGACAGAATGTCAGTGAGAGAGAGTGTCAGTGAGAGAGAGAGTGTCAGTGAGAGAAAGTGTCAGTGAGAGAGAGAGTGTCAGTGTGAGAGAGAATGTCAGTGAGAGAGAGTGTCAGTGAGAGAGAGATTGTCAGCGAGACAGAATGTCAGTGAGAGAGAGAGTGTCAGTGAGACAGAATGTCAGTGAGAGAGAGTGTCAGTGAGAGAGAGAGTGTCAGTGAGACAGAATGTCAGTGAGAGAGAGAGTGTCAGTGAGAGAGAGAGTCAGTGAGAGAGAGAGTGTCAGTGAGAGAGAATGTCAGTGAGAGAGAGTGTCAGTGAAAGAGAAAGTGTCAGTGAGAGAGAGAGTGTCAGTGAGAGAGAATGTCAGTTAGAGAGAGAGTGTCAGTGAGAGAGAATGTCAGTGAGAGAGAGAGTCAGTGAGAGAGAGAGTGTCAGTGAGAGAGAATGTCAGTGAGAGAGAGAGTGTCAGTGAGAGAGAGAGTCAGTGAGACAGAATGTCAGTGAGAGAGAGAGTGTCAGTGAGAGAGAGAGTGTCAGTGAGAGTGTGTCAGTGAGAGAGAGTGTCAGTGAGAGAGAGAGTCAGTGAGACAGAGAGTGTCAGTGAGAGAGAGAATGTCAGTGAGAGAGAGAGTGTCAGTGAGAGAGAGAGTGTCAGTGAGAGAGAATGTCAGTGAGAGAGAGAGTGTCAGTGGGAGAGAGTGTCAGTGAGAGAATGTCATTGAGAGAATGTCAGTGAGAGAGAGATTGCCAGTGAGAGAGAGAGTGTCAGTGAGACAGAATGTCAGTGAGAGAGAGTCAGTGATAGAGAGAGTCAGTGAGAGAGAGAGTGTCATTGAGAGAATGTCAGTGAGAGAGAGAGAGTGTCAGTGAGAGAGAGAATGTCAGTGAGAGAGAGAGTTTTAGTGAGAGAGTGAGTGTCAGTGAGAGAGAGTGTCAATGACAGAGTGTCAGTGAGAGAGAGTGTCAGTGAGAGAGTGTCAGTGAGAGAGAGGGTGTCAGTGAGAGAGAGACAGTGAGACAGAGAGTGTCAGTGAGAGAGAATATCAGTGAGAGAGAGAATGTCAGTGAGAGAGAGAGTGTCAGTGAGAGAGAATGTCAGTGAGAGAGAGAGTGTCAGTGGGAGAGAGTGTCAGTGAGGGAATGTCATTGAGAGAATGTCAGTGAGAGAGAGATTGCCAGTGAGAGAGAGAGTGTCAGTGAGAGAGAGTATGTCAGTGAGAGAGAGAGTTTCAGAGAGACAGAATGTCAGTGAGAGAGAGTCAGTGACAGAGAGAGTCAGTGAGAGAGAGTGTGTCAGTGAGAGAATGTCAGTGAGAGAGTGTCAGAGAGAGAATGTCAGTGAGAGAGAGAGTTTCAGTGAGAGAGTGAGTGTCAGTGAGAGAGAGTGTCAATGACAGAGAGAGTGTCAGTGAGAGAGACAATGTCAGTGAGAGAGTGAGTGTCAGTGAGAGAGAGTGTCAATGACAGAGAGAGTGTCTGTGAGAGAGAGTGTCAGTGAGAGAATGTCATTGAGAGAGTGTCAGTGAGTGAGAGATTGCCAGTGAGAGAGAGTGTCAGTGAGAGAGAGGGTCAGTGAGAGAGAGTGTCAGTGAGAGAGTGTCAGTGAGAGAGAGAATATGTCAGTGAGAGAGAGAGTTTCAGTGAGACAGAATGTCAGTGAGAGAGAGTCAGTGATAGAGAGAGTCAGAGAGAGAGAGAGTGTCAGTGAGAGAATGTCATTGAGAGAGAGAATGTCAGTGAGAGAGAGAGTGTCAGTGAGAGAGAGTGTCAGTGAGAGAGAGAATGTCAGTGAGAGAGAGAATGTCAGTGAGAGAGAGAGGGTCAGTGAGACAGAATGTCAGTGAGAGAGAGTGTCAGTGAGAGAGAGAGTGTCAGTGAGAGAAAGTGTCAGTGAGAGAGAGAGTGTCAGTGTGAGAGAGAATGTCAGTGAGAGAGAGTGTCAGTGAGAGAGAGATTGTCAGCGAGACAGAATGTCAGTGAGAGAGAGAGTGTCAGTGAGACAGAATGTCAGTGAAACAGAATGTCAGTGAGAGAGAGAGTGTCTGTGAGAGAGAGAGTCAGTGAGAGAGAGAGTGTCAGTGAGAGAGAATGTCAGTGAGAGAGAGAGTGTCAGTGAAAGAGAGAGTGTCAGTGAGAGAGAGAGTGTCAGTGAGAGAGAATGTCAGCGAGAGAGAGAGTGTCAGTGAGAGAGAATGTCAGTGAGAGAGAGGGTCAGTGAGAGAGAGAGTGTCAGTGAGACAGAATGTCAGTGAGAGAGAGAGTGTCAGTGAGAGAGTGTCAGTGAGAGAGAGTGTCAGTGAGAGAGTGTCAGTGAGAGAGAGTGTCAGTGAGAGAGAGAGTCAGTGAGACAGAGAGTGTCAGTGAGAGAGAGAATGTCAGTGAGAGAGAGATTGTCAGTGAGAGAGAGAGTGTCAGTGAGAGAGAATGTCAGTGAGAGAGAGAGTGTCAGTGGGAGAGAGTGTCAGTGAGAGAATGTCATTGAGAGAATGTCAGTGAGAGAGAGATTGCCAGTGAGAGAGAGAGTGTCAGTGAGACAGAATGTCAGTGAGAGAGAGTCAGTGATAGAGAGAGTCAGTGAGAGAGAGAGTGTCATTGAGAGAATGTCAGTGAGAGAGAGAGTGTCAGTGAGAGAGAGAATGTCAGTGTGAGAGAGAGTGTTTTAGTGAGAGAGTGAGTGTCAGTGAGAGAGAGTGTCAATGACAGAGAGAGTGTCAGTGAGAGAGAGAATGTCAGTGAGAGAGAGATTGCCAGTGAGAGAGAGAGAGTGTCAGTGAGAGAGAGTGTCAGTGAGAGACAGAGTATGTCAGTGAGAGAGAGAGTTTCAGTGAGAGAGAGGGTCAGTGAGAGAGAGTGTCAGTGAGAGACAGAGTATGTCAGTGAGAGAGAGAGTTTCAGTGAGACAGAATGTCAGTGAGAGAGAGTCAGTGATAGAGAGAGTCAGTGAGAGAGAGAGTGTCAGTGAGAGAGAGTTTCAGTGAGAGAGTGAGTGTCAGTGAGAGAGAGTGTCAATGACAGAGAGAGTGTCAGTGAGAGAGACAATGTCAGTGAGAGAGTGAGTGTCAGTGAGAGAGAGTGTCAATGACAGAGAGAGTGTCTGTGAGAGAGAGTGTCAGTGAGAGAATGTCATTGAGAGAGTGTCAGTGAGTGAGAGATTGCCAGTGAGAGAGAGTGTCAGTGAGAGAGAGGGTCAGTGAGAGAGAGTGTCAGTGAGAGAGTGTCAGTGAGAGAGAGAATATGTCAGTGAGAGAGAGAGTTTCAGTGAGACAGAATGTCAGTGAGAGAGAGTCAGTGATAGAGACAGTCAGAGAGAGAGAGAGTGTCAGTGAGAGAATGTCATTGAGAGAGAGAATGTCAGTGAGAGAGAGAGTGTCAGTGAGAGAGAGTGTCAGTGAGAGAGAGAATGTCAGTGAGAGAGAGAATGTCAGTGAGAGAGAGAGTGTCAGTGAGAGAAAGTGTCAGTGAGAGAGAGAGTGTCAGTGTGAGAGAGAATGTCAGTGAGAGAGAATGTCAGTGAGAGAGAGATTGTCAGCGAGACAGAATGTCAGTGAGAGAGAGAGTGTCAGTGAGACAGAATGTCAGTGAGACAGAATGTCAGTGAGAGAGAGAGTGTCTGTGAGAGAGAGAGTCAGTGAGAGAGAGAGTGTCAGTGAGAGAGAATGTCAGCGAGAGAGAGAGTGTCAGTGAAAGACAGAGTGTCAGTGAGAGAGAGAGTGTCAGTGAGAGAGAATGTCAGTGAGACAGAGAGTGTCAGTGAGAGAGAGAATGTCAGTGAGAGAGAGATTGTCAGTGAGAGAGAGAGTGTCAGTGAGAGAGAATGTCAGTGAGAGAGAGAGTGTCAGTGGGAGAGAGTGTCAGTGAGAGAATGTCATTGAGAGAATGTCAGTGAGAGAGAGATTGCCAGTGAGAGAGAGAGTGTCAGTGAGACAGAATGTCAGTGAGAGAGAGTCAGTGATAGAGAGAGTCAGTGAGAGAGAGAGTGTCATTGAGAGAATGTCAGTGAGAGAGAGAGTGTCAGTGAGAGAAAGAATGTCAGTGTGAGAGAGTGTTTTAGTGAGAGAGTGAGTGTCAGTGAGAGAGAGTGTCAATGACAGAGAGAGTGTCAGTGAGAGAGAGAATGTCAGTGTGAGAGAGATTGCCAGTGAGAGAGAGAGAGTGTCAGTGAGAGAGAGTGTCAGTGAGAGACAGAGTATGTCAGTGAGAGAGAGAGTTTCAGTGAGAGAGAGGGTCAGTGAGAGAGAGTGTCAGTGAGAGACAGAGTATGTCAGTGAGAGAGAGAGTTTCAGTGAGACAGAATGTCAGTGAGAGAGAGTCAGTGATAGAGAGAGTCAGTGAGAGAGAGAGTGTCAGTGAGAGAGAGTGTCAGTGAGAGAGAGAATGTCAGTGAGAGAATGTCAGTGAGAGAGAGAATGTCAGTGAGAGAGAGAGGGTCAGTGAGACAGAATGTCAGTGAGAGAGAGTGTCAGTGAGAGAGAGAGTGTCAGTGAGACAGAATGTCAGTGTGAGAGAGAGAGTCAGTGAGAGAGAGAGTGTCAGTGAGAGAGAATGTCAGTGAGAGAGAGTGTCAGTGAAAGAGAGAGTGTCAGTGAGAGAGAGTGTCAGTGAGAGAGTGTCAGTGAGAGAGAGTGTCAGTGAGAGAGAGTGTCAGTGAGAGAGTGTCAGTGAGAGAGAGTGTCAGTGAGAGAGAGTGTCAGTGAGAGAGAGCGTGTCATTGAGAGAGAATGTCAGTGAGAGAGAGAGTGTCTTTGATGGAGACAGTGTCAGTGAGAGAGAGAGTGTCAGTGAGAGAGAGAGTGTCAGTGAGAGAGAGTGTCAGTGAGAGCGTGTCAGTGAGAGACAGAGTGTCAGTGACAGAGAGTGTCAGTGAGAGAGAGAGTGTCACTGAGAGAGAGTGTCAGTGAGAGAGTGACAGTGAGAGAGAGTGTCAGTGAGAGAGTGTCAGTGAGAGAGAGTGTCAGTGAGAGAGAGAGTCAGTGAGACAGAGAGTGTCAGTGAGAGAGAGAATGTCAGTGAGCGAGAGAGTGTCAGTGGGAGAGAGTGTCAGTGAAAGAGAGAGTGTCAGTGAGAGAGATAGTGTCAGTGAGAGAGAGCGTGTCAGTGAGAGAGAATGTCAGTGAAAGAGAGCGTGTCAGTGAGAGAGAGAGTGTCAGTGAGAGAGAGTGTCAGTGAGAGAGAGAATGTCAGTGAGAGAGAGAGTGTCAGTGAGAGAGATTGTCAGTGAGAGAGAGAGTGTCAGTGAGAGAGAGAGAGAGTCAGTGATAGAGAGTGTCAGTGAGAGAGAGATTGTCAGTGAGACAGAATGTCAGTGAGAGAGAGTGTCAGTGAGAGAGAGGGCCAGTGAGAGAGAGTGTCAGTGAGAGAGAGAGTGTCAGTGAGAGAGAGAATGTCAGTGAGAGAGAGAGTGTCAGTGAGAGAGATTGTCAGTGAGAGAGAGAGTGTCAGTGAGAGAGAGAGTGTCAGTGAGAGAGAGAATATCAGTGAGAGAGAGTGTCAGTGAGAGAGAGAGTGTCAGTGAGAGAGATTGTCAGTGAGAGAGACTGTCTGTGAGAGTGAGATTGTCAGTGAGAGAGAGTATGTCAGTGAGAGAGAGAGTTTCAGTGAGACAGAATGTCAGTGAGAGAGAGTCAGTGACAGAGAGAGTCAGTGAGAGAGAGTGTGTCAGTGAGAGAATGTCAGTGAGAGAGAGAGTGTCAGTGAGAGAGAGAATGTCAGTGAGAGAGAGAGTTTCAGTGAGAGAGTGAGTGTCAGTGAGAGAGAGTGTCAATGACAGAGAGAGTGTCAGTGAGAGAGACAATGTCAGTGAGAGAGTGAGTGTCAGTGAGAGAGAGTGTCAATGACAGAGAGAGTGTCTGTGAGAGAGAGTGTCAGTGAGAGAATGTCATTGAGAGAATGTCAGTGAGAGAGAGATTGCCAGTGAGAGAGAGAGTGTCAGTGAGAGAGAGAATGTGTCAGTGAGAGAGAGAGTTTCCGTGAGACAGAATGTCAGTGAGAGAGAGTCAGTGATAGAGAGAGTCAGTGAGAGAGAGAGTGTCAGTGAGAGAATGTCATTGAGAGAGAGAGTGTCAGTGAGAGAGAGAGTGTCGGTGAGAGAGAGAATGTCAGTGAGAGAGTGTCAGTGAGAGAGAGAATGTCAGTGAGAGAGAGAGGGTCAGTGAGACAGAATGTCAGTGAGAGAGAGTGTCAGTGAGAGAGAGAGTGTCAGTGAGAGAAAGTGTCAGTGAGAGAGAGAGTGTCAGTGTGAGAGAGAATGTCAGTGAGAGAGAGTGTCAGTGAGAGAGAGAGTGTCAGTGAGACAGAATGTCAGTGAGAGAGAGAGTGTCAGTGAGACAGAATGTCAGTGAGAGAGAGTGTCAGTGAGAGAGAGAATGTCAGTGAGAGAGAGAGTGTCAGTGAGAGAGAGTGTCAGTGAGAGAATGCCATTGAGAGCATGTCAGTGAGAGAGAGAGTGTCAGTGAGAGAGAATGTCAGTGAGAGAGTGTCAGTGAGAGAGAGAGTGTCAGTGAGAGAGAGTGTCAGTGAGAGAGAGAGTGTCAGTGAGAGAGAGTGTCAGTGAGAGAGTGTCAGTGAGAGAGAGAGTGTCAGTGAGAGAGAGTGTCAGTGAGAGAGTGTCAGTGAGAGAGAGAATGTCAGTGAGAGAGAGAGTGTCAGTGAGAGAGAGTGTCAGTGAGAGAGAGTATGTCAGTGAGAGAGAGAGTTTCAGTGAGACAGAATGTCAGTGAGAGAGTGTCAGTGACAGAGAGAGTCAGTGAGAGAGAGTGTGTCAGTGAGAGAATGTCAGTGAGAGAGAGAGTGTCAGTGAGAGAGAGAGTGTCAGTGCGAGAGAGCGTGTCAGTGAGAGAGAGTGTCAGTGAGAGAGAACGTGTCAGTGAGAGCGAATGTCAGTGAGAGAGAGAGTGTCAGTGAGAGAGAGAATGTCAGTGAGAGAGAGAGTGTCAGTGAGAAAGATTGTCAGTGAGAGAGAGAGTGTCAGTGAGAGAGAGGGTCAGTGAGAAAGAGTGTCTGTGAGAGAGAGAGAGAATCAGTGATAGAGAATGTCAGTGAGAGAGAGATTGTCAGTGAGACAGAATGTCAGTGAGAGAGAGTGTCAGTGAGAGAGAGGGTCAGTGAGAGAGAGTGTCAATGAGAGAGAGAGTGTCAGTGAGAGAGAGAATGTCAGTGAGACAGAGAGTGTCAGTGAGAGAGAGAATGTCAGTGAGAGAGAATGTCAGTGAGCGAGAGAGTGTCAGTGGGAGAGAGTGTCAGTGAAAGAGAGAGTGTCAGTGAGAGAGATAGTGTCAGTGAGAGAGAGCGTGTCAGTGAGAGAGAATGTCAGTGAAAGAGAGCGTGTCAGTGAGAGAGAGAGTGTCAGTGAGAGAGAGTGTCAGTGAGAGAGAGAATGTCAGTGAGAGAGAGAGTGTCAGTGAGAGAGATTGTCAGTGAGAGAGAGAGTGTCAGTGAGAGAGAGAGAGAGTCAGTGATAGAGAGTGTCAGTGAGAGAGAGATTGTCAGTGAGACAGAATGTCAGTGAGAGAGTGTCAGTGAGAGAGAGGGCCAGTGAGAGAGAGTGTCAGTGAGAGAGAGAGTGTCAGTGAGAGAGAGAATGTCAGTGAGAGAGAGAGTGTCAGTGAGAGAGATTGTCAGTGAGAGAGAGAGTGTCAGTGAGAGAGAGAGTGTCAGTGAGAGAGAGAATATCAGTGAGAGAGAGTGTCAGTGAGAGAGAGAGTGTCAGTGAGAGAGATTGTCAGTGAGAGAGACTGTCTGTGAGAGAGAGATTGTCAGTGAGACAGAATGTCAGTGAGAGAGAGTGTCAGTGAGAGAGAGGGTCAGTGAGAGAGAGTGTCAGTGAGAGAGAGAGTGTCAGTGAGAGAGAGAATGTCAGTGTGAGAGAGAGTGTCAGTGAGAGAGATTGTCAGTGAGAGAGAGAGTGTCAGTGAGAGAGAGAGTGTCAGTGAGAGAGAGAATGTCAGTGAGAGAGAGTGTCAGTGGGAGAGAGAGTGTCAGTGATGGAGAGAGAGTGTCAGTGAGAGAGAGAATGTCAGTGAGAGAGAATGTCAGTGAGCGAGAGAGTGTCAGTGGGAGAGAGTGTCAGTGAAAGAGAGAGTGTCAGTGAGAGAGATCGTGTCAGTGAGAGAGAGCGTGTCAGTGAGAGAGAATGTCAGTGAAAGAGGGAGTGTCAGTGAGAGAGATAGTGTCTGTGAGAGAGAGCATGTCAGTGAGAGAGAATGTCAGTGAGAGAGAGTGTCAGTGAGATAGAGAGTGTCAGTGCGAGAGAGCGTGTCAGTGAGAGAGAGAGTGTCAGTGAGAGAGAGCGTGTCAGTGAGAGAGAATGTCAGTGAGAGAGAGAGTGTCAGTGAGAGAGAGTGTCAGTGAGAGAGAATGTCAGTGAGAGAGAGAATGTCTGTGAGAGAGAGCGTGTCAGTGAGAGAGAGAGTGTCAGTGAGAGAGAGAGTGTCAGTGAGAGAGAGAATGTCAGTGAGAGAGAGAGTGTCAGTGAAAGAGAGAGTGTCAGTGAGAGAGAGAGTGTCAGTGAGAGAGAGACTGTCAGTGAGAGACTGAGAGAGGGAGTATTTTACCAGCCCCTCGACACCATGTGTCGTGGCGTCGGGGGCCGGTAAAGTTCTGGGTGAGGGGCGCACCTCAACTTAATCAGATTGAGAATGTGACTGAGAGAACATAAGAACATAAGGAATAGGAGCAGGTGCAGGCCATTCAGCCCTTCAATCCTGCTCCACCATTCAATGAGATCATGGCTGATCTTCTACTTTAGCACCATTTTCCTGCACTATTCCTGTAACCCTTGATATTTTTAATATGTAGAAATCTATCGGTCTCAGTCTTGGACATACTCAACAACTGAGCCTCTACAGCCCTCTGAGGTAGAGAATTCCAAAGATTCACCACCCTCTGAGTGAAGAAATTCCTCCTCATCTCAGTCCTAAATGGTCTGCCTCTTATTCTGAGACTGTGTCCCCTGGTTCTAGACTCACCAGTCAGGGGAAATGTTCCTCCTGCATCTACCCTGTTGAGCCCTGTAAGAATTTTGTATGTGTGAATGCAATCACCTTTCATTCTTCTAAACTCCAGAGAATAAAGGCCCAGTCTGTTTAATCTTTCCTCATAGGACAATCCCTCCATCCCAGGATTAGTTTGGTGAACCTTTGTTGAACTCTCTCTGTGGCAAGTTTATCTTTCCTTAGGTAAGGAAACCAAAACTGCACACAATACTCCAGGTGCGGTTTCACCAAGGCTCTATATAATTGCAGTAAGACATCTTTACTCCTATATTTAAATCCTCTTGTAATAAAAGACAACATATCATTTGTCTTCTTAATTACTTGCTGTACCTACATGTTAGCTTTCAGTGACTCATGAACAAGGACACCCAAGTCCCTTTGAAGTACACTTCCCAGTCTCTCACCATTTAAGAAATACTCTGTATTTCTGTTTTTCTTATCAAAGTAGATACCCTCACATTTCTCCACATTGTATTCTACCTGCCAAATTTTTGCCCACTTGCTTAGCCTCTCCAAAACACCTTGTAGTGTCTGCATCCTCTTCACAACTCACACTTTCACCTAGTTTTGTGTCACCTGCAAACTTGGAAATATTACATTGATATAGATTGTGAATAGCTGGGGCCCAAGCACTGATTCTTGCAGTATTCCACTAATCACAGCCTGCCAACCTGAGTATGACCAATTTATTCCTACTCCGTTTTCTGTCTTTTAACCAGTTCTCAATCCATTGCAGTATGTTCCTCTCAGTCCCATGTGCTCTAATTTTGTTTACTAACCTCCTGTGTGGGACCTTGTCAAAAGCTTTCTGAAAATCTAAATACACCAATTCCCCCCTTATCTATTCTGCTAGTGACATCCTCAAAAAACTCCAACAGGTTTGTTAAACATGATTTCATAAATCCATGCTGACTCTGCCCAATCCTACCATTATTTTCTGTCGTGTCATCACATCCTTTATTATAGATTCTAGCATTTTCCCTGCGACTGATGTTAGACTAAAAGGTGTGTAGTTCCCTATTTTCTCTCTCTTTCCTTTCTTAAATAGCGGGGTGACATTTGCTACCTTCCAATCTGCAGGAACCATTCTAGAATCTATAGACTTTTGAAAGATGATCACCAATGCATCCACTATCTCCACAGCCACCTCTTTCAACTCTCTGGGATGTAGATCATCAGGTCCAGGGGATTTATCAACTTCAAACCTCATGAATTTCTCTGGTACTTTTTTTAACCAACATTAATATCTTGCAGTTCCTGATTTACACTAATCCCTTGATTCGCCCTTATTTCTGAGAGGTTTTTTTGAATTTGTTTGAAAAGTATTTGTTTAGTTTCTCTGCCATTTCCTTATTCCCCGTTATAAATTCTCCTGACTCTGCTTCTAATGGACCCACATTTGTTTTTGCTCATCCTTTCCTTTTTACAGACCTACAGAAGCTTTTACAGTCCGTTTTTATGTTTCGAGCTGGATTACTCTCATATTCTGTCTTCCCTTCTTAATCTTTTTTCTCGATCTTCCTTCGCAGAATTCTAAAATGTTCCAAATCCTCAGGCTTACTATTTTTTTGGCAACTTTATACACCTCTTCCTTTGCTCTAATTCGTTAGCCACAGTTAGAATGCATTCCTTGATGGGTTTTTGTGCATTAAAGGAATGTATTTTTGTTGCAAACTATGTATTTGTTCTTTAAATGTTAGCCATTGTCTGTCAACCGTCATATCTTTTAACGTAGTTTCCAAATCCACCAAAGACAATGTGCCCCTCATACCTTCATAGTTTCCTTTGCTTAGATCTAAGACCCTAGTATCTGTTTGAACTACATTTCTTTCAAACTTAATGGAAGATTCTATCATATTATGGTCACTCTTTCCTAAAGGCTCCTTTACAAGAAGATTATTAATTTGCCCTTTTTCATTGCACAATACGAGATCTAAAATAGCCTGTTCCCTAGTTAGTGCGTCAACGTACTGCTCTCTCAAACCAACTCACATACATACCAAGAATTTGTCCTCCACAACATCAGTACCAATAAAGTTTACCCAGTCTATATGTAGATTGAAATCCCCCATGATTACTGTGTTACCCTTATTAGAGTGTGTGAGTGAGAGCTTGTGTGAGTGAGAGTGCGTGTGTAAGAGAATGTGCGAAACGTACATTGGCTGCGAGTTAAGCATCACCTCAATTTTAAAATTCCCATCCTTGTTTTCAAATCCCTCCCTATCTCTGTAATCTCCTCCATGGCCTCTCCCCTCCCTATCTCTGTAATCTCCTCCATGGCCTCGCCCCTCCCTATCTCGGTAATCTCCTCCATGGCCTTGCCCCTCCCTATCTCGGTAATCTCCTCCAGCCCCACAACCTGCCAAGATCTCTGTATGGCTCTAATTCTCCATCTTGAACATTTCCGATTTTAATCATTCCACCATTAGTGACCCTCCTTAAAACACTTTACTCTCCACTTCGCTTTCCTCCTTTAAGATTCTTCTGAAAACTCCTCTCTTTGCAGCTACGCTATAAACTCTTGATATAGCTCAGTGTCAGATTTTGTTTGATAAATGTTCCTGTGAAGCACCTTGTGATGTTTCAATATGTTAAAGGCGCTATATAAATACAAGTCTGTGTTGTTGATTGTGTGTAAGAGTATGAGTGAGTGTGTGTAACTAAACGAATGTGTGTGGAAGATTATTATTGGCGATTAGCCCCAATGAAGGGCGTCTTCTGGCTGCAGCTGTAATTTCCTGTGCGGCAGGTAACACTGTCGCCACAGGTGAAGCACGACAGGCTGTTCCCCGGCTTCGGCAGCGGGGTTTTGGTGGTGGGGGGGGAGATCCTAAGAGTCGTCCCCCCCGCTCTTGCTGCTGACCCCCCCCTCTTCCCTTCAACCCCTGCGACCCCCACCCTGTGAGACTCCCTCCAGCCCTGACCTACTTGTGGCCTGGGTGCAACACTGCTCCTGGGCTTCGGATGAGGTCTCCAGTGGCAGAAGTCACCCCCTCCGCAGTGGTGCTGCTGCTGCTGGCATCTGATTGGCTGGCAGCTCTCCAAGGGCAGGACTTCCGGCGACGGGTCCTTGATCTTGTGGAAGGCCCATCACTGATTGGTAATAGATTCAGCAGGTCTTCCAGAGAAGAAGCAACACAGGGATCTCAGCATCGATTTCTCCAGACGTCAAGACCCCTGTCACCAGAATAAAATCCAAGCTACGTGTCTTTATTTTTAATTCATTCATGGGATGTGGGCATCACTGGCCAGGCCAGCATTTATTGCCCATCCCTAATTGCCCTTGAGAAGGTGGTGGTGAGCTGCC
Source organism: Heterodontus francisci (assembly GCF_036365525.1). Classification (NCBI taxonomy): domain Eukaryota; kingdom Metazoa; phylum Chordata; class Chondrichthyes; order Heterodontiformes; family Heterodontidae; genus Heterodontus; species Heterodontus francisci. The sequence goes on from NW_027141455.1 coordinate 58,624, forward strand.
TTCTTGAACCGCTGCAGTTTATGTGAGGTAGGTACACCCACAGTGCTGTTAGGAAGGGAGTTCCAGGATTTTGACCCAGTGAAGGAACGGCGATATAGTTCCAAGTCAGGATGGTGTGTGACTTGGAGGGGAACTTGCAGGTGGTGGTGTTCCCATGTATTTGCTGCCCTTGTCCTTCTAGTTGGTAGAGATCGCGGGCTTGGAAGGTGCTGTCTAAGGAGCCTTGGTGTGTTGCTGCAGTGCATCTTGTAGATGGTACACACTGCTGCCACTGTGCGTCGGTGGTGGAGGGAGTGAATGTTTGTAGATAGGCTGCCAATCAAGCGGGCTGCTTTGACCTGAATGGTGTCGAGTTTTTGAGTGTTGTTGGAGCTGCACCCATCCAGGCAAGTGGAGAGTATTCCATCACACTCCTGACTTGTCATAGAGAGATACAGCACAGAAACAGGCCCTTCGGCCCATTAATTCTGTGCCGACCATCAACCATCCATTTCTACTAATCCTACATTAATCCCATATTCCCTACCACATCCCCACCTTCCCTCAATTCTCCTACCACCTACCTACACTAGGGGCAATTTACAATGGCCAATTTACCTATCAACCTGCAAGTCTTTGGCTGTGGGAGGAAACCAGAACACCTGGCGGAAACCCACGCAGTCACAGGGAGAACTTGCAAACTCCGCACAAGCAGTATCCAGAACTGAACACAGGTCGCTGGAGCTGTGAGACTGCAGTGCTAACCACTGCGCCACTGTGCCACCCGACTTGTGCCTTGTAGATGGCGGACAGGCGTTGGGGAGTAAGGAGGTGAGTTACTCGCTGCAAGATTCCACGCCTCTGACTTGCTCTTGTAGCCATGCTATTTAGATAGCTACTCCAATTCAGTTTCTGGTCAATGGTAACCCCCAGGATGTTGACAGTGAGGGATTCAGCAATTGTAATCCCGTTGAATGTCAAGGGGAGATGGTTAGATTCTCTCTTGTTGGAGATGGTCATTGCCTGGTACTTGTGTGGCGCGAATGTTACTTGCCACTTATCAGCCCAAGCCTGGATATTGTCCAGGTCTTGCTGCATTTCGACACGGACTGCTTCAGTATCTGAGGAGTCACGAATGGTGCTGAACATTGTGCAATCATCAGCAAACATCCCCACTTCTGACCTTATGATTGAAGGAAGGTCATTGATGAAGCAGCTGAAGATGGTTGGGCCTAGGACACTACCCTGAGGAAGTCCTGCAGTGATGTCCTGGAGCTCAGATGATTGACCTCCAACAACCACAACCATCTTCCTTTGCGCTAGGTATGACTCCAACCAGTGGAGAGTTTTCCACCTGATTCCCATTGACCTCAGTTTTGCTAGGGCTCCGTGATGTCATACTCGGTCAAATGTGGCCTTGATGTCAAGTTCAGTCACTCTCACCTCACCTCTGGAGTTCAGCTCTTTTGTCCATGTTTGAACCAAGGCTGGTTTAGACATCCATCAGAACATCTGGCTGGTCCGCATCGAACACTGGTGGCCCTTCCTCTGTCAAAACCACTCACTACTCCAGCTACATTCCTGAATATTAAGATAAGTCCTGATTCTTTCCTCTCCTACCAATGGCCTCTTTAAGCTCCTCTCCCTGACCCCTCCTCCCTCACTCCTAACAAATGCAAGGAACTAATGTTCTTCTCTATCACTAAAATTAAGACCATCTGTTGGACACATCTACTAAATTCCACCCCTTCCTTCGCCCACCAGTCATGAGAAACATGAGAAATACGAGAAGTTGTAGGCCATTCGGCCCCTCGACCCTGCTCCGCCATTCAATATGATCGTGGCTGAACTGTTCCCTCAACTCCACTTTCCCACCTGATCCCCATATCCCTGGATTCCATGAGAGTTGAAGAATCTATCGATGTCAGCCTCGAATATGCTCAACAACTGAGCATCCTCAACCCTCAGAGAGAGAATTCCAATGGGGTTCAGTCAAACTGCTCCCGATACTCCTCTGCCTTAGCCCTGACGCCATCTTTGTCTCTAGTTTCTCTCCACGTTCTATCCTGTTTCTGGGCAGACAGTAAGTACAGACTCATCACATCTAGGTACTACCTGGTGGATGTATGGACCAGGCAGTGCCTGGGTTCACCCCAGGGGTTGTGTTGAGTTCGATGCTCTCAAAACAGGTGCAGAAGCAGGGCCAGGATTGTCCTCCGTGCTATTAGTTAGGGAGATGGACAATCAGCCAAGTGTTCCATTTCTGATCATTAGCTGGAAAGGGATGGTAGGGATGTTGGGTGAGCAATGACTGTGAAGCCCCCCATGGTCAAACAGCCTGCCGACACCTGCCGTCTAGGCACAGGCTTGTATAATGGGTGACACACTGGAGGGATTTTTTTCAAGCCAGGCAACTGCAGAAAGATTATTACTGACATTCCCTTTAAAGACACTGCTTGTTGACATACTTCAGATATCAGAGTGAACATCCCATCAAGCTCTGGGTCCTGACCTCCTCCATCTGCTTCCCATCACCAGCCTCCAGGAATTCCCCCCAGACCCCCTCCCCCTCGCAAACCCCTCCCCCCTGAGCCAAACCTCAGGCCCCTGTCCAAACACATATTCCAGTAAATTAGAGAAAGGATGTGACAGATTCCACCCACCAGACAACTCTCTGGTCAACATTTCGAAAGAGTCAGTGATTCTAGTTCCGACAGCTGTTCCTATGTTTCTGGACAAAGAATGGCCCTGCTCTCGGGAGAACAATGTTCCATTCTTCACCTCGGGTGGAAAACTTCATTTCAAAATAAATGCCTTTCAGACAGAATCACATTGTATAGTGAGAGTCTCCAATATTGATCCCAAACA